>NW_024713129.1:9033769-9138415 GCF_018991925.1 Homarus americanus
AACTACCATCATCACTACCACCACACATCTTAACCATCACCAACCAATTATCACAATAACCTTAACTACCATCAGTCACTACCACCACACACTTTAACTTCCATCATCACTACCACCACACACCCAACTACCACCATCACCACCACCACAACCCAACTACCATCATCACTACCACCACTTCACCACCACCACACCTCACTACCACCATCATCACCACCAATCAACTTAACTACCATCATCACCACCACCACACACCTTAACCACCATCATCACTACCACCACATCTTAACCATCAACTCACCACCATCACACACCTTCACCACCACCATCACCACCACCACGCACCCAACCACCACCAACACCACCACCACACACACCCTAACCACCACCATCACCATCACACACCTTCACCACCACCACCACCATCACACACACCACCACCACCACCACCACCACTACCACCTTCACTACCACCATCACCACCACCACACACCCTAACCACCATCACCCACCACCAACCCAACCACCACCACCACACAACCCCACCACCACCACCACCACACACACCCAACCACCACCACTAGCCACCACACATCTTAACCATCACCACCACCATCACCAACAACCCCACCACCAACCACCACCACCCCACACACCCCATCCACCATCACCACCACACACCCAACCATCACCACCACCATCACACACCTCACCACCATCACCACCACCACACACCTTAACCAACACCACTACCACCACACACCTAACTACCATCATCACCATCACACACCTTCACTCACCACCACCACTCATCACACACCACCACCACCATCACCACACCACTATGACACACCACCACCACCACACCACACCACACACCCAACCACCATCATCACCACCACCAACACCTTAACCATCACCACCACTATCACACACCACCAACACCATCACCACCACCACAATAACTAACCACCATCATCATCAGCCACCACACATCTTAACCATCACCAACCACCATCACACACCACCAACACCACCACCACCACACACCCTAACCACCATCATCACCAACACCACACCTTAACCATCACCACCACCATCACACACCTCACCACCACCACCACCACACCTTAACCACCATCATCACCACCACCACACACCTTAACTACCACCACCATTATCACACACCTTCACTACCACCAACACACCCAACCACCATCATCACTACCACCACACCCAACCATCAACCATCAACACCACCATCATACACCTTAACCACCACCATCACCACCACCACACACCCTAATCCACTACCATCCCCACCACCATCACACACCTTAACCATCACCACCACTATCACACACCTTCACCACCATCACCACCACCACACACCTTAACCATCACCACCACTATCACACACACCTCACTACCACCATCACCACCACCACACCTTAACCACCATCATCACTACCACCACACCCTAACTATCACCGACCACATCACACACCTCACTACCACCATCACCACCACATCACACACCTTAACCACCAACAATACCACCACATAACCTTAACCACCACCATCGACACCACCACACACCTTAACCACCATCATCACTACCACACCACATACCTTCACCAACACCATCACCACCACCACACACCTTAACTATCATCATCACTACCACCACACACCTTCTCACAAACCAACCATCACCACCAATTATCCAACTTAAACTACCATCATCACTACCACCACACACCTTTAACCAACTCATCATCACTACCACCACCAATAATCTTAACCATCACCACCACTATCACACACCCTAACTACCATCATCACTAACTTCACCTCAATATTGACTTTAACTTCCATCATCACTACCACCACACACCCAACCAACACCATCACCACCACCATGTCATCTTAACCACCATCACTACCACCATCACCACAATAATCTTCACTAATCACCATCATCACCACCAACTTCAACCTAACCATCATCACCACACCACACACCCAACTACCATCATCAGCCACCACCACACATCTTAACCATCACCACCACCATCACACACCTCTCACCAACACCATCACCACCACCACGCACCTTAACCACCACACCATCACCACCAACACACCTTCAACTGATCACCACCATCAACAGCCACCACCACCACCACCACTACTCACACACCTCACCACCACCATCACCACCACCATGACACACCTCTCACTACCACCACTCACTGACCACCACACACCTTAACCACCATCACCACCACCAATAACACCTTAACCATCACCACCACCATCACAACAACTCACCTCACCACCATCACCAACTCACCACACACCTTAACTACCATCAATCACTAGCCACCACACATCTAACCATCACCACCACACACACACCCCACCACCACCATCACCACCCACACCCTAACCAACATCATCATCACACCACACACCCTAACCATCACCAACCACTGATCACACCTCACCAACACCATCACCACCACCACACACCCTAACCACCACATCATCACCACACCACCACACACCTTAACCACCATCATCACCATCACACACCTTCACTACCACCACCACTATCACACACCTTCACCACCACCATCACCACCACTGTGACACACCTCACTCACCACCATCACCACCACCACATTAATCTTAACTACCAACAACATCACCACCACCACACACCTAACCATCACCACCACTCATCACACACCTTCACCACACCATCACCACCACCACACACCCTAACTACCATCATCACTCAGCCACCACACACCCTAACTATCAACACCACTATCACACACCTTCACACTACCACCATCACCACCACCACACACCTTAACCACCACATCATCACCACCACCACACACCTTAACTATCACCACCACTATCACACACCTCACTCACCACATATCACCACCACCACACAATCATAACCACCATCATCACTACCACCACAACACCTTAACCATCACCACACCATTATCACACACCTCTCACCAACACCATCACCACAACAATAACCTTAACCACCACCACCACCACCACCACAATACCCTTAACTCATCACCATCACCACCACTATCATACACCTTAACCAACCACCATCACCACCACCATGCCACCTTAACCAATACTACCATCCCACCACACCATCACACCCTAACCATCACCACCACTATCACACCACCAACACCACTCATCACACCACCACTAACACCTTCACCACCATCACTACCACCACACACCTTAACTACCACCATCACCACCACCACACACCTTAACTACCATCATCACTACCACCACACACCTTAATTACCACCCTCACCACCACCACACACCTTAACTACCACCATCACCACCACCACCACCACACACACCTTAACTACCACCACCAACACCACACACTTTAACTACCACCATCACATATATTAACTACCACCATCACACACCTTAACTACAACCATAACAACTTAACTACAACCATAACACAACTTAACTACAACCATTACCACACCTTAACTGCCACCACTACACAGCTTAACTACTACCACTACACACGTTAACTTCTACCATTACATACTTTCACTACCACCATTACACACTTTAACTACCACCACCATCTCACATATCACTACTATCATCACTACCATCTTCACCACCACCATCACACTTCACTATATTACAACTGCTTTAGGTGTAGCACAGTTATCTAACAATGTTCCAACCTCATTACATTGTATTTTTGTTTCCCATGGTCAAAAAATAAGTTGATGTCATTGGTCGAAAGCCAAGAAAATTGTGAAAAATGGACAACTTCCGTGAATTCGAGTCTGACTCCTTCATCAGCAGCTCCAGCAGCTGCCACCAACAACCTGCCGATTACCTAGATTATCCTTTCCTCGAATCTCCTATGAAAAGATCACTATAGTTGAAGACTTGGGGGTGGGAGTGTTTGGTCTGGCCCGTCTAGTAAACTTGGAGGTGTCCTACGGCGAAACAATAGTTGCAGTTCTCAAGACCTCCCTTGGGGACCAATCCCTTATGTCCGAGGCCATGGCTCTCCATGAATTGAACGGAGCTGGCGGTGCTCCGATCCTGTATGGAGTAACAAGTGAAGACCCCCAAGGCCTGGTCATGGAATACTGCCCTGGCCTAACTTTGGAACATTTTTTAACTTCACACACAAAAAAAGAATGCCAAAAGGCCTACGGTGCCATTCACAAAGCACTAAAAAAGTTCCACGCCGGTGGTTACGCCCACATGGATATACACCCCGGTAACATAATTATTGACGACTCAAGCCTACCATACAACGTTCACATCATAGACTTGGGCTTCGCTTACCGGCTGACAGACGACAGAGAAGGCGAAGAGCATGACTGGTGCAGCCTCAATAGGATAAAGAGGGTAATAAAGAGGATGTGCGACGACGTCTGCTGAACTCCATATCCTTCTTCAGTACTAGACCCCGTACCCCATAACCCAATCCACATATAAATATAATAAAAAAAAAAAGAGAGAGAGAGAGAGAGAGAGAGAGAGAGAGAGAGGAGAGGAGAGAGAGAGAGAGAGAGAGAGAGAGAGAGACAGAGAGAGAGACAGAGACAGAGAGAGAGAGAGAGAGAGAGAGAGCTACCACCTGGCTGTTTCTTCGTCAAGGTCGTTTGGCTTTGTTTACTTGTTATTTTTTTATATTTGTAGATTATCTTCGGTGTCAGTTCGTATCTGTCTGGATATATTTGTAATTTGATAAAAACAAAAGAAACTCTCCCCTCAAAAAAATAACTTTAATACGCTCAAGTACGATAACTAAATCCCTAAAGAAAAAATCTTAACCACCACTCGAGTTCGACGTCTTAAGGCCACACACTATCAAATATGTCTGTCAAAAACGATGTTTGATCATGCATCAAACATCGACACACTTTACAACTACAATGATCAAACTACAGTTGGTCTAATACGCGCCGCCTCAACACTGGGTGACAGCATGAGTAAGGAGGCAGACCGTATTGCTCCTATACTTGCTCTTGAGACAGAAACTTCAAAGAAAAAATTTAAAATAATATCATGGATGAAGGAATAGCACAGAAAATGATCCAAGTTCTCTCACGACGCCCATTTAAAGGTTATAAGAACTTTTTGAGAATGATAATGAAACTTTCGTTGAACTGTTGGCGAAAGTAAAGATATACATAAAAAGAGGACACTGTCTTGAGAGATGCCATACCAGCAAGTCAAAGACTCTCAGTACACTGCGGTTCCCAACAGTGGGCCAGTCTTTTGAGGACTTAAAGTTTACAACTGCCATTTCTGCTCAGATACTTGGTTACATCATAATGGAAACATGTAGTGCCATAACAACGGTGCTCAAAAACAACATACGGGTAGGAATACACATATACATTAACCAAACTTGATATTTATTTGTTATTTTTAGGAGTTCAAACCGAAGTACTGTACTGGTAATAGCTTTATGAAGAAACACTATTTGAGTATACAATTATATCTTCTCATACGGGTAACCCTCGTATTTAAAAAAAATGGAGATTATAGGCGAACAAATATTAAACTTAAAATGTAATTCTTTACTTTTCAGTCACAGGAAATAAAAAACTAATTTTGTATGTGTGGTTCCGTAGTATGATACGGTATATTTAGTACAGAAAGTGCACAGAAAATTAATTGCATAAAATTTAACATAACTTATCTTGTTATTGTTACCCATTAAAAGAAAATCCATGAAGATGTATTCTTTAAGAAATACAGTATCACCAGAAAGGTCATTATAATCTATATTGGGGATCATTGAAAGGCTCCGGAAATGAATTTTGTTCACTGACTCCAGAGCCAATAGTGTTTTATACAGAAATAATAGGTGTCCATGTATTTCCTCCTGGTAGCAATGAAGCACAGGTGTTGGACGAACTATCAAATTGTGTGCCTGGAAGAGCAGTTGATGAACTGCTTGTTTGGTTCACTTATTTTCACCGAGTGCCTGTGTGTAATACCTAAACGTCCTTCAAAAAGAAAAGTCGTTTATTGTCTTTCTAGCATAAATTTGCTGCTGCTCACGTAATTTTCTGAATTCTGCAGCCCAAGTTTTTGCCAAAACATCTACTTCATCAGCACTTCGACTCAGATGACTGCAACCTAACTGTAAGAGTTCATTTCTTTTAGCCTCGGTATCAGACGGAGGCGCATTCGCAAATACAAAATTCTGTAAACAGCTGAAGGAAAAAACACTGTATATCTCTGAACCAAGTACTGTACCTGGCGTGATGTTGTGCCATATGCTTTTGTAGGGGATGATGCATTTCCTTTGATGGACAATTTAATAAAACCCTATGTTCATCGAAATCTTTGCAAAGAACAGGACATCACGAGCCCGTCGTGTTGTGGAAAACGCCTTCGGAATATTGGCATCTAGGTTTCGGATTCTTCTGAGTACTATCAACCTCAGTCCAGCAAAAGTGTCAACAACAGTCTTGGCATGTTGTCAACTGCATAATTATTTACGTCGGAGAAACGTTGCCCCATATTTGGAAGATGCAATTGACATAGAGGAAGCAAATACCAGGAATATTACAGAAGGAAGTTGGAGGTCTGACAGTAGACAGCCTATTCCGTTAGCACCAACAAATGTACGAAATGAACCTGCATCAGCGAAGGAAACAAGGGATACATACTGTAACTATTTCACTAATGCCGGGTCAGTGCCCTGGCAGGAAACTAGAATTCAGGGATATAGTCGAGTCGCAGGACTAATATTAAATGTTCTAATATAGAGCCACATTGCAAACTGTACTGGAATAAGGTGTGCATTAGTACATAAACTCACAAACTTCTCCATTGATATTTCATTTCCATCTTTGTCACTAACCATGATAGACACTCCTTCTTCCTGGATTTCTTGATCTCGCAGGAAATGTAGATCATTGTAAAACCATAGAGACGGTTGGCAGAAGTCGTCGGTGCCTGCGCCAGACTTTTCACGACGTAGAACTTACTTTAATTCCCTCCTGTAGCTGGTGCGGAAGGAATTAATTTTCTTAGTCACTGTGACATGGTCGCAGTCGGGACGATTTCTTTCATCTTTTCCATTAATTCCCCATAACATTCTAGTTTAAAAGATGTGTTCTTGTAATCTTCGGTTTTCATTTGATGGAAACTGCTTATAAAGTTCAATAAACTCACTCCATAACTCCTGGGACTCCCGTCCCGTGTGCTCGCTAAGGCTACTGCTGCTCGACTGAGCATGTTTGATCATACATTCCCACACGCTATCCAACATGTTTGACAAACGTCATGTTGGACGAGAAAATATCAAACTTGTTTAATCTTCTTCAAACATGTTAGTCATCCCTTCAAACTTGCCCACACACACTCAAATTGTATGATCAAACACCATGTTTGACACACATATTTGATATTTGTGGGCGCCTTACGCACGCTGAGGACATACGCTCGCGATGCTTAATATGTGACTTTTCACACTGGATGCATTTCGAGTGGCACTCAGTTGTATCGTTGCATCCATGGGGGTCATATGAGGAAGAGGAGGAACTATTATTGCTCACTCTAGCAATCTCTAAGAAAAGACAAAAGAAGTGGGTACATGAAACAAATGTGAGGACCAAATGAGCGAATATCATCATCTTGTTCAGATGATGAATAAATATTTAGACACGATTTTATTATCCCGCGTTCAGTTCAATGAAGTTATATTAATGATTGAAAATTATATCAGGAAACAAGATACAAACTACAGACAGTCCATAAGCCCCAAGGAAAGGCTGGCCATTATCTTAAGGTAAATTAAACCTTGTGGAACCTTGGCCATTATCAACTGATTTGTTGGAGTGAGTACCTTATCCACATCACTGGCGGGGGGAAGGAGTCGACTTCCTGTGGCTTGAGTGTTACTGGGGGAGGGGGTGTTGCTTGAGTGTTACTGGGGGAAGGGGTGTTGCTTGAGTGTTACTGGGGAGGGGGGTGTGCTGTTTGAGTGTTACTGGGAGGTGGTGTTGCTTGAGTATTACTAGGGAGGGTGTTGCTTGGAGTAAGCTACTGGGGGAGGGGGTGTTGCTTGAGTGTTACTGGGGAAGGTGTTGCTTGAGTGTTACTGGGGAAGGGTGTTTGCTTCGAGTGTTACTGGGGAGGTGTTGCTTGAGCAAGTCATTTGGGGAAGGGGCAAAGCGTTTGAGTGTTACTGGGGAGGAGGAAGTTTTGAGTGTTAATGGGGGAGGGAAGCACAGGAGCACAATAAAGGGTGTTGCTTGAGTGTTACTGGGGAGGGGGTGTTGCTTGAGGCACTGCTGGGGAGGTGGTTATTTGAGTGTTACTGGGGAGGGGTGTTGCTTGGAGGTTACTGGGGAGGCTAAGCTTGAGTGTTACTGGGGGAGGGGTGTTGCTTGGAGTGTTACTGGGGGAGGGTGCTGCTTGAGTGTTACTATAGGAGGGGTGTTGCTTGAGTGTTACTGCTGGGGAGGGGTAAGGCTTGGAGGTTACTGGGGAGGTGTTGCTTGAGTGTTACTGGGGAGGGGGGTGGCTTGATACTGGGGGAGGGGGTGTTGCTTGAGTGTTGGCTGGGGAGTGGGTGGGCTGGATCTACAGGGGAGGGTGTGGGTTGGGTCTACAGGGGGAGGGTGTGGGTTGGTCTTAAGCAGGGAAGGAGGAGTGGCTGGGTGTTACAGGGGAGATGGTGTGGGTTGGATGTTACAGGGTAGGGGTGGGGTTGGATACAGAGGGGGATGAGGGGGGGGGTAGGTATTGTAGGGGGGAAGGAGCGTGGGTTGGGTGTACTAAGGGGGGAGGGAGTGTGGGTTGAGTGTTACTGGGGATGAGGCAGGTATAAATCCTTCATTATCTCGTCTTAAACAACTTTTTAGGGGGTGATTACCTAACCCCCATTAATCTCCCCCATGATGTGAGTCCTTTCTCCCCTCCCTTTCCCTTATTCATAGTCTCCCCATTTTCCTATACCTTTCAGTTCTCATTTCAGTCCCTTTTTCTTTTCTTTCTCTTGTCCACCACACACCATAACTTCCACCATCACCACCACTATCACACACCATAACTTCCACCATCACCACCACTATCACACACCATAACTTCCACCATCACCACCACTATCACACACCATAACTTCCACCATCACCACCACTATCACACACCATAACTTCTACCATCACCACCACTATCACACACCTAAACTACCACCATCACCACCACCACCACACACCTTAACTACTAACATCACACACCTTAACTACCAATATCACCACCAATATCACACACCTTAACTACCACCATCAACACCACTATCACACACCTCTACTACCACCATCACCACCACCATCACACATCTTCCACACTCAACGTGCTAAACGCCTTTGCTCCCTCAGATCAGCTTCAGTACACAGATCTCCCAGACTTTTTACACACTGAGCCCACTGTCCTAATGGGTGACCTGAATACTAGACACAAGAAATTAGGTGACTCCACCACTAACACCAATGGTAGGAGACTTATCTCACTTCTCAGCGCATATGAATATGTTCAAATTATAGGTAATAATGAACCAACACACATCTATGGCGAGGGTCTAGACAAGTGTATTGGTTTTAATCTATCATACACAACTCATAGCTCTGATGTTGTCACTGATCTTATGTCTGACCACAGCCCAATCCAAGCTAGTATACATGTAGCCAATGATACCCCCACTGGTGGTAAACTCAATAGGCGTACACTCAGTCAAGCAAGAATAAGAAAACCAGTTCATACACATCATCCATGACTGGTACAATGACTACAAGCCTGACAATTACCATAGTTTCCATGATGATCTTGTAGATCAGACTTACGTATTCTTCACCAACAATGCCTCCACAAAAAAAAAGGGAGAAAAAGTGGTCAACATCACCAGAACAAACAACAGCAATGCTATGATGACCCCCAAACTGAAAAAACTCAGGGCTATAGTCGGAAGGGTGGGTAAGGATTACAAACAAGTTAGAATACCTCAAATGCTATAATTGTGTCAATCCTCCCTAGCTGCCGTCAGGGAACGTGTAAACAGACTAAGACAGAATGCAAGGGAAACATATGTCAACAGCCTGAACCAACACACTCCCCTCAGCAATCCTGGAGAGACATAAACACAATCAGAGGTAAAAACAGGAGACGTCACCCATCCAAACCCGCTGCAAAAATCGAATGAGCTAATAACAACGTGAGCTCATGTCTCTAGCTGTGACTCGAGAACTCCTTGGTGCGTAGTCTGTAGAGAGAGGCAATCTCGCTAACTTTATGCTGGGCAAACAGCACTATGAGTGTGATGTTCCATATACTAAGTAGGATCTTGACACCGCCCTCGCCAAGGGTAGATCCCCTGCCCCTGGTGAGGACGGAGTCACCTACAACATCGTTAGACTACTAAGGCGTGTGCCGGGCAATACATTACTGGCATTGTACAATATGAGTCATACCGAGGGCCAACTACCCACATCATGGACCAAGAGTATTATTGTACCAATACCGAAACCAGGACAGCCTGATGCTTTTCGTCCCATATCACTAACCAGCTGCCTGTGTAAAACCTTTGAGAGGATGGTTCTTGGCAGACTCTTATATAGAATCAGAGAACGCATGTCTCCTAATATACTGTAAATGACTTCACTCGTGGGAAAAGTGTACGTAATTGAATCATCACACTTTTAACTGTACATGGTGATGAAAGACACAGACACACTACATTTCTAGACCTAAATGCTGTATTTGATATTGCCAACAGGCAAATTATATTGTACGAACTAGCCAAAATGGATATAGAAGGCCGGCTATTACACTAAATAAGTGGTTACCTCATTAACAGAAGAGCTGCTGCGCTGTTTCAGGGTAACAAAGGTGAAGTTAAAGATATGCAACTTGGGACCCCCCAAGGTGGAGTACTTAGCCCCACTTTGTTCAATGTTCTTATGAATGCATTATTAATTCAATACCAGACAGCCCCAGCAATATCACAATCAGCTGTGCTGATGATATTCTTATACATACTAAAACTCATCGTGAAATGTACAGTAAAACACCCTCAACCATGTGCACGCAGCCTGTGAGAACCTCGGTCTTATTATCTCCACTGAGAAACCAAGGTAACAACGCTGTTGACTATGTCTCTTCTTTTAAATATCTTGGTGTCTCCATCCCCTGTACCTTACCTGCCATACATCAGGTAACCCGCCAATGTACTGACAGACTGAAACCTCTTAGATGTGTAGCGGGGTACAGCCCACATTGCCAGCATCAGCCCCTGATCCTTCGTTACGGGAAAGGCATTGACAAGCTAGAAAAAATGCTAAATAAAGCCCTCAGAATTATCCTATGCTGTCCCATGAGCACTAAAGTACGTAATATGAGGAAAGAATTAGGTTATACCCAGTGTCAAACATAGAATAAATGAAGTCAACTTCATGATAGCCCTGAGGCTTTTGCGTGGTGATCCTGATAACGTGTCTCCTTTAAAATTGCTAGAATGTATGAATCATGGGACTTGTGAATCTAAATGGATCCAAACTACAGCTACACATATGAAGATGTTTGAACTAGACCATCTGTTGTAAGTTGAGACACAGCAACACTTCCTACCACCCTGGCGGACAGTTCCCTTCGATAACGCAATACTGACACATCCGCCTAAAAGATTAATTACGCAAAGCATTTATCCCCAACACACCGCCAAAGTGAGAGCTATTGAACACAGAAACACCATACAGACTGGTGATAGCATCACACAGACTACCTACACTGATGGATCTCTTAACATTGCCTGTGGGAGGGCTGCAAGTGCTGCCGTTGTGACTCAACCTAACGGTAATTCAATTGAGAAAGGAGTTAGAATTAACAACTGGGCATCCACTCTACAAACTGAATTAGTTGCCATACTCACAGCCATTAAATTGATTGAAACCACTATCATCGAAAGTCTCATCATCACTGATTCTCTATCTTCACTACTTGCCCTTGACGCCCTCAACTTAAGTTGTCACGAGCTTGTCTCTGAAGCCAGACACAAATATGGGTACCTTGTTGACCGGGGTGTCAAGATCAAAGTGTCGTGGATCCCCTCTCACATAGGGCTCAAAGAACATAACAGAGTTGATGCCCTCGCCAAACTCGCGTCTAACAAAGACACTGTTGAATACAATCTGGGTCTGTCAAAAGAACCCTTAAAATTTTAATCTGGAAAGAGCTTGTTGATGAATTTGACGCAAGCAGACAAGTGCACACAGGCATTAGTCGATCCATTGTTTACCAAGATGAGATGTATCAAGTGAAACGTGTATGGAGAAAGTAACAAGATCACTAGATTACAAGGTGTTGTAACAGCTAGACTAACGTTAGGATATAAGTACCTCTGGCAGTATGTTCCTCAAGCAGATATGAACAAAATTAAATGTAAAGTGTGTGGTCAAACATATGGCCACTCACTCGAACACTATGCCCATGACTGTGTGAAAATAGAACCTTTCAGGGACAGGTTCAAGCAGAATGTGTGTGAAATTGCACAACACTTTATCTCTAATGGCAAGACAGCCGATATATTAAGATTGCATCCAATTTTTTATACTAAGTAGCTATATCATTTCCCATGTATAGAACCAAGCACAATGTGCTTAAATCCCTCTCATGCAAATGTGAATAACAAAGTGTGAGGCCAGACATATTGCCTCACACTCCTGTACTCATACGAATAAATTGCTATCTATGTACAGAACTAAACAAAAAATTTATTTAAAATACTCTGTAACAGTCAATGACATAATATCCTGACCACGGGGGTTAGTTATACATACCTTTTGGGGCCTCTACTCTGTAATCCTTTTGAGCTACCGCTCACAGGATGAGTACAGGGTGCACAATAAACTAGCCACTGTAAGTGGCAAAATTTAAAAAAAAATGGTATCGCCTCACCATGCCGTGAAGACGAACATAATGGGGCGTTCCAGTGAGCTGCCTCGGGTCAAGTGTAGACCCTCTTCAACCTCCCTCCCTTCATCTCCTCTCCGCCATCATATGCCAGTAAACTCCCATTACGAAAACATTGCAAAGGATTATTGATAATTTAAATTTCAAAAGGAATGAATCTGGTGGTAAAACTGAAGTGGTTTGTAGAAACACTGCTTATATCGCGGTCAGTGGTCCGTGTTTGCCTTCCCCACGGCACTGTCTGAGTAGGAGGTACTGTGACAACCACTGTTATCCTCTACAACACCACAAGTGAGGGAGGTACTGTGACAACCACTGTTATCCTCTACAACACCACTAGTGAGGGAGGTACTGTGACAACCAGTTATCCTCTACATTTAGTCTTTAATTTCACAGGGGTGGCCAAAACGTCGATCACAATCTACCGGAAAATCGGAAAGCCATTTCTGGTAGATCGTGGGATGGGTGGCTTAGTCCATCAACGGGCACATTACCGGCGTATTACCTCAAAAAGTTCGTGTTCTCGGCAATCAGAATAAACCGCTGGAGCGAACCCTGTGAGTCTTCTGGTTCAGTTTAGACTTTCAACTCATAGATGGAGCTTCTTACAGCACGAGTTAAACATCACGGCGCCTAATATAGTTACCGGGAGTGTTCCAACAGTTGGAGCTATTCACGCCTGTCGACTTTATACACAAATCACAAATGTGAGATCAAGCTTAAATTATAAAAAAAACATTATGAGACTAATGCTGCAGAAATCAGTATTTGGTTACTACCTTATCGTGAATGTATAGATAAGCGTTACCATCCAAGTTTCCACATTATGTAGGATCATTGTCTGGAATTACATATTGATTGTAACTTTTTTTTTACATCTCAGACCTGTCATTAATGTTATATTGTAAGGTATCAGCATTTTATAGCATTTTACATCATTAATATTAAGTGCACAAAACCTGGTGACTGTTGTATCTGTAAGTTCGTAACTTGGGAGCTAACGATTATGAAAGGTTGACCTAACAATGATCAGGTTAAAATTGTATACCTTGAGTCAATCACATCTTGAAGTGTTATGAGGTGACGTTAACCTACAACAGGACACAGTGTATGGGGCCCCACCACCACCCCCACACTGTCGGCCACGAGGGTATGTTGATTTTCATCTTGGATTTACTGTATAATTATTAGTCCCATCCTGTCCTGCAGTTGTGTGCAAACTATCATGCTCTGCAAAATATACACACATACTATATATATAAACACAGTATCTATTTTTTCCAAATATACGCGGACCTCAATATAGAAATAATACCTCACTAGTCAGGAGTCGAACCCATGACCTCCACTAGAGAATAAGGGACGCTACTGGCACTACAAGAACCTCGATAGTTAATCAAGACTGTTCCTTCGTCTTACTAAGCAACATTTATGAAATCTTACCTAGTTCATGAACTGGGCAATTTGTGTGAATGAAAAAAAAAATAACATAGGTAAAAATCCCTTTCATTTCGCATTTATATGAAACAGTAAAGATTTGGAAAAGGTTAACCACGGAAACTACAGTACATGTAATAACAAAAATAGGATTTCCTGGTGTATATTTGTGGTGTTTCAAGCGAATCTGACCTTCATTTCCATCGCAAATGAACCGTTATGGAGATTATGACCCCTGCCCCCAGTTGCCAACAATATTGGTTGCACAAAGTGGGCAGGGCTTTAAAGTCGACAAAAACTATGAGGTAAAAACACGCAAAAAAATAAAAATACGAAACGAAACCTCCTAACCAGAAAAAACTAACCTAGCCCCCCTGGACCTCCCGCTGTGTAAAAAACTTACCTTAATTAACAGATGCTAGAGGATAAAGTGGTCCTACTTGTGATCGTTGTATTCGGCTTGGAACATGTTCAGAGCAATATATTGTCGGCAATGTTCCTTCCCATTGCCGGTACGGAGCACCCGACTCTTGATATCCTTCCTCAATCGTTCTATATTTTGTTTGTGAACGTCTGTAGCACTTGTAACACTTCACAGAGGTTGGCAGAATACCGTGAACCTTAAAAATGCCAATGGCAGCGGCTTCGTTTTCAAATACACGATGAATAGTTGGCCAAGCTGAGATAACACACCAGTGGACATTGAGGCCATCATTCTACTAGCTACAAAAATTTCGAATGCGCCCCCCAGAGCAACGCTGATTGGCTAAACATAGTCACGTGATACCGAGAACAACGATGATTGGCTAGACAGTCACGTGAAACCTAGTCTTAAGGTGATTGGCGCGTGCAAAGACTATATACGAAAGATAGGAAAGCTCGTGCGAAAGCTATTGAATTAACCATGGGAATCAGCGCCATCTATCGGCAAGGCCCCAAATAAAATTTTGCTCCAAAGAGGAGGTCAATCTCAAACTCCACCTCTGCTTCTTGTGTTATTATTCATATCCTATTCACTGCGCAATGTTTGGGTGCCACCCCGGGTGATAAGTATAGGCCGCGTCCTCAACGAGATGTCTGAGCTCAGCGTCCGTTGGGACAGAAACAGTGTTACCAAACCGGTACACACCCCAACATTCATATATTGTGTTAATTATTCATTATATACACTCAGCTTTAGATTTTCCGAATCGGAAACACGGGTGAGGCATGGTTGCTGTGTATGCAGTGTACAAACTTGGCGCCAGCGAAGTTGACGTATTCGGTAAAGAAACAGGCGACGTTCTCACCGAAACCATCGCCATCTGCCTCAGAGGCCCTTACTACACGCACACCCAAAAGCTCGAGCTTTCCTATCGTATAGTGTCTTTGGGCGCGTGAGCCAGATGGAAACAGTGTCTCCCGCCAAAAATAACTTCTTGAGTGAAATTAAGTCCAAAATACTCGAAAAGTCGAGAAATATAAATTTGCAACAAAAACATAACATACTGTATATATATATATATATATATATATATATATATATATATATATATATATATATATATATATATATATATATATATATATATATATATATATATAGATCCACAATGAAAACGTGGATAAGATAAATCTTGATAAAAACACACGGGAAAAGGGAAACAACGGAGCACCTTAGCTTCCGTCTTTATTCAAGACATCTTCAGAGTCAACTGGATTACATGGACAGAGAGAGGCTTAAATATACAGGGTGACCTTAAAAACATGAGGTCAGGTCATAATGATGTCATCCACTAATCCTCACACCAACACACACGTAGAGGAGCGTAAGAGAAGGGGGGTGACGTGACTAGTCAGGTCAGGTCAAAAATAAGGGACCCACTAAATATATATCATACATTTAGATCAAAGGTTTTCAAAGCATTTTTAACCTTGGGCCACTGACAAATAAATTTATGTAACATATTATCAGTTTTGAACTGACCATCACTAAGGTTTATTGATTTTAATTCCTTAATCAAACTAGCTTTAACCAGAAGTCTTTCTGTGACACAAGATGATTTAAATACTTCTAAGCTTTTTTCCCAAGCAATGGGATGATTATCATTCCTAACATGAACGAACAGGGCACTGCTTTCAGATGCTGTTCTGATATTGTACTTATGTTGTTTGATTCTGAGCTGCAGTGTTTTTCCTGTCTGTCCTACATAATTACAATTACATTTGCTACATGGAATACAATAAACACTTCCATTTACATTCAAACTTGGGCTATTTCTTATTAACATATTGGTAATGGTTGAGTCATACTTGAAAACAACATTAATATTTAGTAGCTTGAGGGACCGAACTAACGGGACAAATTCATTACGATAGGGCAGAGTCAAAATATTCTTAAGTGTAGGAACTTGTCTGGTTTGAGAGGAATGAAAGGATTTTTTAGCCCTTTAAAACAACGATCAACAAACACAGAAGGGTACCCAAGTTTCTGTGCAATGGAACGAATGTGTTTCAATTCATCGTCAATATATTCAGAGTCACAAATACGCAGACATCTTAAGAACATAGCAGAAAAAAACTGACATTATGGTAGACTCCAGGTGATTCGATAAAAAGTGTATGAAACCGTCTACCTGTGTGGGCTTTCTGTATACCTTAAATTTGTAGTGCTCCGTTGTTTCCCTTTTCCCGTGTGTTTTTATCAAGATATATATATATATATATATATATATATATATATATATATATATATATATATATATATATATATATATATATATATATATATATATAACAAATAAGTCTGTCTGTCTGTCCCAAGACGAGAATCTTCGAACCTACTACCGATCTGTAGTGATGATGGATGAAAGCTTTATGTAGTGATGGATGGATGTTGTTATATGTAGTGATGATGGATGGGTGTTTTATGTAGTGATGATGGATGGTGTTTATGTAGTGATGATGGATGGTGTTTTCAAGCGGTGATGATGGACGTTGTTATATGTAGTGATGATGGATGGTGTTTTATGTAGTGATGATGGATGTTGTTATATGTAGTGATGATGGATGGTGTTTTATGTAGTGATGATGGATGATGTTGTATGTAGTGATGATGGATGGTGTTTTATGTAGTGATGATGGATGTTGTTTTATGTAGTGATGATGGATGGTGTTATATGTAGTGATGATGGATGATGTTATATGTAGTGATGATGGATGATGTTATATGTAGTGATGATGGATGGTGTTTTATGTAGTGATGATGGATGGTGTTATATGTAGTGATGATGGATGATGTTATATGTAGTGATGATGGATGGTGTTTTATGTAGTGATGATGGATGGTGTTTTATGTAGTTATGATGGACGGTGTTATATGTAGTGATGATGGATGATGTTATATGTAGTGATGATGGATGTTGTTATATGTAGTGATGATGGACGGTGTTATATGTAGTGATGATGGATGATGTTATATGTAGTGATGATGGATGATGTTATATGTCGTGATGATGGATGGTGTTTTATGTAGTGATGATGGATGGTGATTTATGTAGTGATGATGGGTGTTATATGTAGGATGATGGGTGGTGTTATATGTGTAATGATGATGGATGATGTTATATGTAGTGATGATGGATGGTGATTATGTAGTGATGATGGGTGGTGTTATATGTAGTGATGATAGGTGGTGTTATATGTAGTGATGATGGATGGTGTTATATGTAGTGGTGATGGATGGTGTTATATGTAGTGATGATGGATGAGGATGGATGGTGTTATATGTAGTGATGATGGGTGGTGCTATATGTAGTGATGATGGGTGGTGTTATATGTAGTGATGATGGGTGGTGTTATATGTAGTGATGATGGATGGTGTTATGTGAAGTGATGATGGATGGTGTTATATGTAGTGATGATGGATGATCTTATATGTAGTGATGATGGGTGGTGTTATATGTAGTGATGATGGGTGGTGTTAAATGTAGTGATGATATGCAGCAATGAAGCCCTATGGAGAATTTTTAATTTTCCCATATACGAACAATGTCCAACAGTAGTTCATCTGGCTGTTCACCTGGAAAATGGACATAGAGTATACTGTACTTCACAGAAGATTCCCTCCAAAATCAAATGGCAAACCCTGCTGATACGACCCTCACTGCATTCTTCAAGCTTTCACAGAAAGATGAGTTTGCTCAAATACTCCTGTATGTTGACGTACCCAAGTTCTACATATGGCAGGCTTCAATGAAAAAGTTCCAGAGAAGAGCTCAAGGATCCGATGTTGAAGGATATCCAAGGATAAAGTCAGGCAATGCTTTGGGACGTGTCTACACGGTTCACCCCAACAACTTTGAATGCTATTGTTTGAGACTACTTTTGCACCACATCCGTGGCCCAACATCATATGCAGCACTCAAGACAGTGAATGGGCAAGTCTGCAGAACCTATCAGGAATCGTGCAATCTCCTTGGCCTACTGGAAGATGATGGTCACTGGAATGACACATTAGAAGAGGCAGCAGCTTCTCAATCGCCAATGAGAATGAGGAACCTGTTTGCCATCATGATTGCTACATGTGGACTTTTTAACCCAAGCCAGCTCTGGAAAAACAACCAAGAAGAAAGTCTTTCAGAGGATCTGCTTCATCAAGCAAGAAGAGAACATCCTGGTCAAGAGATTGAGTTCATGGATGACATGTTCAACAGGGCTCTGATCATACTGGAAGACAAATTGATGGAGCTATGCGGAAAAAACCTGACTGATTTTGGATTGCCTTCCCCAAACCGAGAAGAACCAGTAGTTGCAAACAGGGAGTTACTCAGAGAAACAGACTACTCAGTTGAAGTTCTGGTGAATTTTCTTCAAGAAAATGAGCCTCACCAGGTGTCTGATCAAGCAAATGCTTATGAACAGATCTTGCAAGCGATACAAGCGGAGCAGGGAGGTATGATCTTTCTCGATGCACCTGGCGGGACAGGAAAAACATTCCTGATCAACCTTCTGTTGGCCAAAGTACGTCATCAGGGGAAAATTGCTCTTGCTGTGGCATCCTCAGGCATTGCTGCAACACTACTAGAAGGAGGACGTACTGCACACTCAATTTTTAAACTGCCTCTCAACCTCGCTCACAATGAGAATCCAGTGTGCAACATCAAAAAAGGATCGGCAAAGGCAAAACTCTTAGAAAAATGCAGCCTCATAGTCTGGGATGAATGCACTATGTCTCACTAGTTAGCGTTTGAAGCATTGGACAGGACCTTGCAAGACATACGAGAAAATGACCAGCTCATGGGTGGCATTACAATGGTCATTGCTGGAGACTTTCGCCAGACCCTACCTGTCATTCCTCGAAGCACTCCAGCTGATGAACTCAATGCGTGCCTCAAGGCATCATACCTTTGGAGAAGTGTTCAGACACTCACCCTATCCACAAACATGAGAGTACATCTACAAGGAGATCAAGATGTTGGACGGTTTGCAAACCTTCTACTACAGATTGGGAATGGAACTTTCCCTGTTGATTTAGAAGGACAAATAATCATTCCTCAAGGATGTGAAAATGTTGTAAAGTCCTCAACTGAGCTCACTAACATAGTCTACCCAAACATTATCCACCACTACAAGGATCACAAGTGGCTGCGTGAACGCGTAATTCTGGCACCAAAGAATGAAACAGTAGCTGAAATCAACATGACTCTACTCAGACAGCTTCCAGGCAGTGAGACCTCATCCAAATCTGTTGATACAGTAATCGACCAGGATCAAGCAGTCCAGTACCCTGCAGAATTCCTTAATTCTTTGGAGCCAGCTGGAATGCCTCCTCACCACCTCACTCTCAAGATTGGAACTCCTATAATGCTCTTAAGAAATCTTGAACCACCAATCCTCTGCAATGGCACAAGACTGGTGGTGAAGAACATAATGCCACATGTACTGGACGCTACAATACTGACAGGACAAGCTAAAGGAGAGGACGTTTTTATACCAAAGATACCTCTCATCTCTACTGACCTGCCATTTGAGTTCAAACGACTTCAGTTCCCGGTTAAAGTGAGCTTTGTTATGACCATCTACAAAAGCCAGGGACAGTCCCTAAAGATGGTTGGCTTAAACCTGGTGTTTCCTTGCTCCTCTCATGGACAGTTCTATGTTGGATGCTCCAGAGTGGGAACTGGCAAAAATCTGTACATACTTGCTGCTAATGGCAAAACCAAAAATGTGGTCTACCTTAATGCACTACAGTGAGACAATGTGGAGCCTCCCGGAGAGCGGCGTCCTACCGTGGCCTAGCGAAAGAGCCGCCCGGAGGGCGGCGATTCCGCTAGTATATACATATATATATATAATGTTTACCCCTCGCGTTCAAGAATGGACCGGCCCTAGGGCCACCTGAGCGTGAATTTGTTTAAGCCTTTAAGGTGTAGAAGCTGTGCCAACACAACAACCACACCCTGAGTTAACGAGCTGCATGACTCAGTGTCAATGAATAATCCGAGAAGACCGGACAACTCGTCAACAGCACTGGCTAACCATTACCCCGAAACACGATCCGCAAAATCGATTAACATCCAGATTCCTAATTACTGCTGGGTAGACAGAAGCAAATGGAGCAAAGAAACTTGCCCATAGTTTCACCCTGCCCGGGGATCGAACTCGGGTCCATTCGCTTGTGAGATAAACATGCTGACCACACACACACACACACACACACACACACTCCTGAATTATGTACTGTACAGCCCTGTAAATGTATTCAACGTATATCATTATGTCTAAATCAAATGTAAGTTTGTATATTTTCTGCCACCGGCTGCAACTCTATTAATAAACCGTTTATTATTATTATTATTATTATTATTACACACACACACACACACACACACACAAGGGGATGCCACCAACATTAAAGTGCAGTAAAAGCAGAGTAAATGAGGTTTGCTGCCATGAATAATTTTCAGAAGTTTGTTTACAGAGCCAACAGTGGGCGCGCTGAGCCTGCACAGTTTTACCTCACTCCTGCCTTCAAAATGTCACCTGTTTCGTAAAATGTAAAACTTAACTTTGTCCTGCCCGTGACATATTGGCTGTAGGTTAGCTTAAGTTAGGTTAAGTTAGGTTAAGATTACTTAGATTTGATTCGGTTAGGTTAGGTTAAGATTACATAGGTTAGATTAGGTTAGGTTAAGTTAGGTTAGCATCAGGTTAAGTTAGGCTTCGTTACGTTAGGTTAGCATCAGGTTAGGTTAGGTTAGGTTATGTTAGGTTAGGTTAGGTTAGGTTAGGTTAGGTGCCTAATAATCACATGCTCAGATTACACTTGTCTGTCCGTCTGTGTGTATCTATTTTCTATACAATTTTTAACCAGATATAAAATAATATATATTACTTAGAATTTCTATTTGGCAACTGCTGAGTCATACCAATAATATTTCGCTGTTAGGTTATAATGCGTCAACTTTCTGATCCACGTTTGGCTTTTGAGTACTTTTAACTAATTTAATCATACATAGATTTATTCACTCTATTTACTTTATTTGTTTATCTCTCTATTTATGTATTTATGTTTAATTTACTGATTTATTTACGAGAGTAGATTTAGTCAGGTAACACCAACGTCTCCTACCATAAGTTGTACTTGTCTCATAGATCACAAACCACAGGAAATTTAATGTTTTCTTTTTTATAATTTTCCAGGTGAGAGAATCATAACAACACAATGTAAATTAGGCGATGAAAACCATTACTAGGTAGTAGGTAGTAGCAGCTACCAAACAGGGAGGTACTGCCGCCTGGGAAGATATTGGAAGCATAATGTGTTGTCTAGTGGTAGACCCTGCTGCCATATGGCATCACGAAAATTGTGACCAAGTCCCAGGTTGCTCATCTGACTTTCAGCCTCATTTACACACAATTGCAGGGTCTCAATTGTTTCTCTTACTACTGACAACACAACATACATATTGTATATGGTTTCTCACTCTATTTTTATTTTAATTTTCGTATATATTTATAGTTATTATTATTACAGTATTATTATTGTTATAGTTATTGTTATTATTGTTGTTATTATTATTATTATTATTATTATTATTATTATTATTATTATTATTATTATTATTATTATTATTATTATTATTGTTATTATTATTGTATTATTATTATTATTATTATTATTATTATTATTATTATTATTATTATTGTTTATTATTATTATTGTTATTATTATTATTATTATTGTTATTATTATTATTATTATTATTGTGTTGTTATTATTATTATTTATTATTTTTATTATTATTATTATTATTATTATTATTATTATTATTATTATTATTATTATTATTATTATTATTATTATTATTATTATTATTATTATTATTATTAGTATTATTATATTTTCCTTAGGCCTAGTGGGTCAGTGACCTGTACCCGGGTGGGCTAAACACAGTAAAAAAAATATATATATATAACTAAATAAATAAATAAAAAAAATAAAAAATGGAACAACCTCCGACGTCCTAACATGACACTCCCGACCTCCTGCTTAAGGGCCTCACCTAATGACTAGAGGACGGTGTTGGTAGAACCTTCAGACGATGTAAAAGACTACGAGTGAAGGTAAAAGTCTACGAGTGAAGGTAAAAGTCTACGAGTGAAGGTAAAAGTCTACGAGTGAAGGTAAAAGTCTACGAGTGAAGGTAAAAGTCTACGAGTGAAGGTAAAAGTCTACGAGTGGTAAAAGTCTACGAATTTTCAGAGTATTAAGTTGTTGCATCACCTGAAGATTACACATCCCAGCTTATTTCACCTGATAGATAAAATACCCTAACGCTGACTAAATCCAATATATTCATTATCACTAATCCCAAGGGCCATTAATCCCTCCACCTCCCCCTTCTCCCCAGTACTTAAAGTGGAAGTAATCTCTCCTTTCCTCAGTACCTACAGTGGAGAGAAATCCCTCTTTTCCTCAGTACCTACAGTAGAAATAATCCCTCCTCTCCTCAGTACTTACAATGGAGAGTAATCCCTCTCTCCTAGTACATGCTATGGAAGTAATCCCTCCCTCTCCTCAGTAAATACAGCGGAAATAAGCCCTCCATTCCTCAGCATCTACAGAGGAAATAATCCTTCCTTTCCTCGGTACCTACGGTGTACAGGAATCCTTCTCTATTAGTACCTCCTATGGAAGTAATCCCTCCCTCTCCTCAGTACCCGGAGTGGAAGTGCTGTAATCCTCCAACACGAGCCTGACACACTAAAATGGGTTTACAGAGCATTAGGCACCACGATTCATAATTAAACAAACTTGATTACTGGGTAAATCCTGTTAGCACACTAGAAATCCATTTGCATTTGGGCAGCTCACGGGATTAATGACCCAGGCACTAAACTTACGGACAGTGGGATGAAAATTGTTATACACTGATAATGAAGGAGAATAAGGATAGACGAAGATAATTAACAAAGAGAGAGAGAAATTTTCGTTTATATGTGGAGAAGGATTAAATTTTTTTATATCTTTTTTTTCTATTTTCTTTATCTTTTTCAAACATTTTTTTCCCATATTCTTTTCATCTCTCTCTCTCTCTCTCTCCCTCTCTCCCTCTCTCTCTCTCTCTCTCTCTCTCTCTCTCTCTCTCTCTCTCTCTCTCTCTGTCTCGGAGTTTAAAACATGACCTTGACACCAATACTCCAGAGACCTCAATCACCAGTTTAATCCAACACTCCTCTACGCTTCACATGACACAGTAAACCTCCTCATAAAACACTATCATTCTCTCATAATAGTGGGATATACATTACAGTATATCTCTCTCACATATATCTATCTATCTATATATATATATTTATATATATATATATATATATATATATATATATATATATATATATATATATATATATATATATATATTCGAAAAGGCAACGTGGTTTAATTTTTTTTTTTTTTAGAACACCATACTCATACAGAAACGGAGATAAACGAGTTCCAATACGTTACACCTGATGATAACAATTGCACTCGAGGGAATTTTCTGCTCATGTTATTGTGTTTGGCTATAGATAAAACATACGAAGGCGCCTCGGTATAAAGCATCATTACTCATCGTTTATAGATCACTGCTGAATACATTACATAACAGAAGAGAAATAGAATCATATCTTCAACGTTCAAATATTACCGTTCTTAATTCTTTGGAGTTGAGTCTATAAATGAGGCAGTAGGTAGTAGGCAACTACCAAACAGGGAGGTACTACCGCCATGCCTCTCCCTTCTGTATCCATCCCCAGTTGACAGGACTGCTGGTTTCTGGATTGGAGATTGTTACCTGGCCCCAGATGATACCAGCCTGGTAGGCAGCCCGCTTTGCATGTTCCTTGAGGGCTGCCTGGGTTGGTGGAATGGAGTCATATGGTCTCTGCTTGCCAGGAAAGAGATTTAGTCTTGCCTCATCTACACCAGTGGCTGCACTAGATCTGTCGTACATGAGGACAACAAATCTTTCCAGCTTCTGCAGGTCATCAGCAACTGTTGTTGGACATTGGCTGAAACTTCATCACAGACATTTCATGTCTGCCATGCATATTTCTTTCCTTTCCCACAGAAGCCAGACACAAAGTTGCAGCCAGTGAAAGCATGAAATTATAGGATCCCACTAGCTTGCTTAGGCTTATCGCAGAAACTACATCATGAACTGGAATCCATCGATGACTGGCTCCTTGGCCAAAGACAATCCACATGTTATCAAGACCAAGCTCCTGTAGTGATGGCAGTACAGATACTGCTATGACGACCATGTCAGTGTCATTGGCTTTGATGATGAGGGACTTGTTACCTTCCATTGCTGCATCCCTAGCATGCACAAATATTCGTGTGTCTGCGGGAATTCCTTACTTCCTATTTTATCTTCCAGATTATTCTTCAATTCTTTATATATATATATATATATATATATATATATATATATATATATATATATATATATATATATATATATATATATATATATATAAGTAACTGTCTTACATTTCTCTTACTTTTAATGTATTTATATACGTACTTGTATTCTTGCTTATATTCTTATTTCTTATGTTCTTATTTACTTCTTTTCTCTCTCATGTCTATCTTTTATATGGTGTAAATATTTAATAATCTTCTATGCTGTGTCTTTACTTCCACAGTGTAAATATATCTCTTATATTTCTCTGCTTATATTTTCTAAGTCAATGTTCTTTTCTGTTCTTCATTTCTTTTTATATAGTATTTTATTTTCTGAATTTCAGTGTCCTTACCTTTCTGAAGTATACTCTGTTTTTACTTATATTCTTATACATGGATTAGTCTGGGGAACCATGTCATTCTTATTACAACACTGATTATACTTTCAACGGTAGCCTGCCACCACCCAGACTTTTAACAGAATAACATGTTTTAGTGCATTGTTAGGTAGTGTGGTAGAGTAAGTATCTAGGCACGTGAGTATAGTATTATTTTCTGGGAACCAATGTTTAGAAGGAGTAGAGGGGTGATACTCGTAGTTTTACTAATTTAATATTTATTAACATAAGGAGTGAATAAGATGTTAATTAAGTTCACTCAGACAAGACTGGACCCTCAGGTCTTTACCATTCAAAAATAGATCTGCAATTACTTATTACTTCATTAAACCACTTAAATTACTTATTACATCATTAAACAGCTGTTGTATTATTTCTTTGACAGATACGATACAGTAGTTATTACACACGGTCAGATCGGACTGGACCCTCAGGTCTTACTTTTACAAGTAACAAATTACATCTTCAATTCTTGGTTACAACATTTAACAGTCATTATATTATTTCATGGCTAATACAGATGGCGGTATGATACACGTGACAATATCCCAAATTAACTTATAACATCATGTTCTATCGGCATGAATAACATGGTACTTTTCCTTCAGTTCATGTACTCAACTCACATAACATATTTACTGGTGCTATCAATATTTATGGGTTCACTATTTAACCTGGGATTTCCATATTTCTGCTAGTTAATCCCCCAATCACAGATACAATAATACTTTGGCCCATATGACTGTAAGGAGTGCCCCAGGGTATAACACTGGTGTCTTCCCCAACAAATGAAGATCGCTGCTAGGGGATCGGTTGTAGACCGACACGGCGAGGGAGCTGGGGCCTAATTTGCTGGGTACGGACTTCACAGTTTAATCCTGTCAAATTAACGACATCATCCAATACGGCTACCGATCCCCGGTAGCCAATGGGTATTCAGCTAACACACACACTGGGCCTGAGATAATCTTTGGAGAGCGTCAGAGAAGTTATATTAATAATTCAATCACAAACAATTTCTTGTCTAGCAACGACAGATAACATTTACGTTATATTAATTCTTTCACTGGGTAAATGACAATTTCACTATTACAACATGAACACTAATATCCACAAAATCGGCTAAGTTAAACTGACTTAACATTGCGGCGGGAAATCTTACACATACCTGAGATAATTTTTGGAGAGTGTCAGAGAAGTGACGTCCGAACGGAACGGAGTCATTAGTTATGAGGTGAAAGAAGATTATTAGGGGTTGAAGAAAAGCGGTGAAACTGAAATACAGTTGGAGTAGAAAGAATCTGGACTCAACCAGATCGCTTCATCTTTCAAAGTGACGTCTCTTTTTTTTTTTTATCTCTCTAGACTAGACTAGTATTGGGGATTGCTGGCCAATTATCTCTCATAGAAAAATGCTAGTGACAGGGGGGAAGGAGGTTCAGGGGAAGGATAAAGGGAGGATAGAAGTGAATTTTAGATGGAGAGAACAGGTGCAGTGGCTAAACACCGCTTGCGTGAGGGGGTAGGCAATATGCCCTGAGGGTGCAACAACCACAATCAGGACGAGGCAGAGGCAGGGCGGGAGCAGGTCCGGGCAAGCAAAGGGCCAACGCGGGTGCTCTGGTTGTCGCCTTAGCCTAGGCAGTGTTGGCAAAGCGGAGGAACAATCGCCCCGCCACGGCGGCGGCGCAAGCCGAGAAGCGCAGGTGGACGGACGCACAGGCAACACACGATCAAAGTAACAGAGAAGGTGAAAACATGGAAATGTAGCTAGTCGTAGGGTTGTTTGGAGAAAGATGAAGGTAAAGTCTTTGAGCTATGTCAAAGATTATCTCTCTCCTGCGCACGAGCTTATATATGGCTAAATGGCAACTCAACACATGCCAGAAATGGCTACTCACGCAATGACAGAAATTACATTTACCTCAATTGCTGTATATTTAAATATGAATCTCAGTTGCCATGAGTCAGGCGAATTTCTTAAGTCGATTTACATAATCTAATCAGAGAGTGAGCTTGCCAGGAAAAAGTAGAATTACACACGTTGATAACTTTAGTTTCCCAACTGGGCGGGACTTCTAGACAAGGAGCCTTTATGCATATACGTTGAGATGTTGGAGATAAGGAGTTTGACATGTTCTTCTCAGGAGATTAATGACTTTCTTAAATAGACAACTGACAATAACTAAACTACAACCATCAGATTCTCTGATGTTTGAGCAACAAAGTAATCTAACTTCAGTAGCAATTGGAAACTCATGGCTATTCCTAGGGACAAAATCACCAGACGTCGTTCGTACAGGCAGACTTGACTCTCGCTTACTAGACAAATGTTACTAACAACAAAGACAGTTGAAGCTTTCAACATCACTCACAAAGGATCTTGAATGCTTTAACTATAATCAAACATATCTAAGTTGCCTCAAAACAATGGTGTTCTCTCTCACATTCAAATTCGCTTTTTAGAGAGGTTGATTTAAGGAAGTCAGAGATAATGGGATAACGGAGGACTCAGACGTCTTGAAGCGATGAGAAAACGGATGCCTTAGATGGGAGACTCAATAAAGAAGGCATAACTACATGTTTTGTTGGCTATTGAGCGTAATATGAATCGTCTGATTTTACGTTAACTGATGTGCATGACCGTGGTCATTACAAAGCTTTCCCCTCCCAAAAGATTCAAATTATGCGGTATAGTCAACAAAACATTCACAGTAATTACATAATTTTTCAAAACAACATATACTGAAATACTTGGTTAACGGTCAACAATACAGGCAACATACATATTACAAAATTTTCACGTACATAAAATTTTGTACTTTAAATGAATAATCACAAAAAAATCCCAGACATGGGCAGATAAAATTAACAAAGCCTTACTTGTCATGGACACAGAAGAACATTTTGATACATTTTTCTCACAAACATCCAACTGGATTACATGTAGTTTCCATTTAGGCGATTGATCAGGTATGTACGACACTAGGCCCAAGCACGAAATTCAACAATAGAGATCTCAGGCTAGGAGTATATGAACTGACCTCATCCAGCCACTGAATTATTCGGGTTGACCTTATCACAAAAAAATCATTCTTCACTCACGAGACGAGGCAAGATCTAAGAGGCCGGAGCTTACATGGACGCAAATAGACTATAGTGCCGGCGACCCGGTCCACATGAAACCCCACAAATCCAGTGCCCTTCAGTTACTTCGCCATACAAGCGCTTTAAACTGCACTAGGTCCATGTAACTACACGCCTAGTCGTTACAAAAGTCCAGCACAAATACCTCCTACGCACAACCAGGCCTACCATTTCGCTACTATTGCCAGACGCTCCCCCGGCTTGACACAACCACTCTCCCTGCTTACCGACCAGCCCCCCTTCCCACTGACTTAGTAGAAGAATTTGAAGTAGCAAAACGCCTGGATAAACTGAAATTAAAACGATCTACCACCCCCATTGACTTACCAACTTGCTTCCTCAGCCTCGCCGGCAGTTTTCCCTTCATCAGGTTCTGATCCTGACGGAAAATCTCTAAACATGATTTTTGTCCCTACTTCTCTGAGCCTTCAGCATTCTTCACTGCTGAATACTTGCCTCCGTGGCTTTGGTAACTTCTCGGAACTCACACACAAGTTGCAACTTATTAACAACTACTGTGATCATCATGCCTTGATGTCACCACAAAACTTCACGCAACTGCACCCAGAGAAATTCAGTTAACACCCTTCAAGAGCAAAAGGGGTAAACATTATCACCAAAATGCGCAGGATACTTCTTAAATGGATAATCATAAAAATAATCGATAATGGTATAGAAGACTGTCACCTAGAAAATTACGTATCTCTAAAGAGAACACTACACACTTTCAATCTACAAGGTATTCAGAGTAAGGGTCAAAAAATAATTGATGATATGTACTTGAAAAGAATGTCTCAAGAAAATATAACTCTTTAGATTTCACGAATGACAAACACAAAAGCAGATTTTCTGTACTCAACAAGTAGTTACTGTCTCTTTCAATTATCTTAGCCCTGTCTTATCACTTCACAATTTGCTCTGTGTTTTAATCACAACTGGTGGTCTTTACATGTACAGAGGGTGTTTCCAACAATCCATTTTCAGAGATTGCGTTCTTATAGATGTCCATATCACCACAGAGTCCTCAACCCAATCAAACTATTGCTGAAAATACACCAGAATAAGTTCTCAAATACATATAACACCTGTACTAACAATGCATATCAATCTACACTAAGAAATTGTAATCCAGTATGTAATCAAATTATCATCTACAAGAAACACATTACAAAAAAATACCACACAGAAAAATTTAACTTTAAATTTGTGTTATATCAGTAAATTCAATTGTCACAAATTGACTCCAACTGAGAACTAAAACTCTTTCTAGTCAGTCTACAATTTAGGTCAATAGCAAAAGAAAAATAATAACATACACATATAAAACATTCATATAACACTCAACTCGGGTTATATAAAAAAATAATTTCAATAGTTAGAAAAATACTTCAAGTGAAAATCTGAATACTTTCTATTGAAATCACACCAACACTTCCAATAAATGCCACAGCTACAAATATAACATCGGATTACATAACCTATGTACATATGACACTTCTGGTGGCACTCAGAGATGAAGCCTCTGTGCAAGCTCTCACAGTTACCAATGATAGACTCATAGCTGATTTAGTGAATGAAGGTTTGGGTCGTGTAGATGCACAACTGTTGCCGGTTGGTCAACTTATTGCCGCTCTACATATAGCTGTAACTGACTATCACCCAACTCCTATCTTTCAGGAGCATTACGTGGAATATTATTACCCTTATTGGCGGCATCCTTAACGCATGAGAATATACTAATACACATTACATTAAAATCACAAAAGAAGTTTAATGCATGACATTTGGAACCATTTCCATTGAATGCGAATCTTTAGGTTCTTAACAGAGAAACTGAACTAATAGTGGTTTCAGAAGATTTTTCGCTAGTTGCTGTGACTCAGCATTAAGTCCTAAATTATTGTAAGTCAACGTACAAGCTAATGCTTCTACAGCTCTGCAGCAATGTGAATACACTCCAATACCTCATAGGTTAGTGTTGCACGTGCATGTCAATAATGTGAGATATTTTTATTTTCCAAAGTAAACTGTGTAATAATTATATGTCAGGTTGTAGGTAAACATTTAGTAGTCGAAGGCTATCATATGGCACCAGACTATTGTGAGCTCAGTAGTAATGCAACCATAACCTTGCCTACTGACCATCATCTTGCATTTGTATCAAACATTACTTCTGAACTAGTACCCATACCATTTTTACTGAATATCAATATGAGCAGCCTTCACATTGTCTCTAATAAGCTTAAACTTCTGTCTTACATTAGTGAAACACAGTTTCCTAACTCTTCACTATTAACATTCCTGGTGTTGATCTTCACTATTAACATTCATGGTGTTGATCTTCACTATTAACATTCCTGGTGTTGATCTTCACTATTAACATTCATGGTGTTGATCTTCACTATTAACATTCATGGTATTAATCTTCACTATTAACATTCATGGTGTTGATCTTCACTATTAACAGTCCTGGTGTTGATCTTCACTATTAACATTCATGGTGTTGATCTTCACTATTAACATTCCTGGTGTTGATCTTCACTATTAACATTCATGGTGTTGATCTTCACTATTAACATTCCTGGTATTAATCTTCACTATTAACATTCATGGTATTAATCTTGACTATTAACATTCATGGTGTTGATCTTCACTATTAACATTCCTGGTGTTGATCTTCACTATTAACATTCATGGTATTAATCTTCACTATTAACATTCATGGTATTAATCTTGACTATTAACATTCATGGTGTTGATCTTCACTATTAACATTCATGGTGTTGATCTTCACTATTAACATTCATGGTGTTGATCTTCACTATTAACATTCATGGTATTAATCTTCACTATTAACATTCATGGTGTTGATCTTCACTATTAACAGTCCTGGTGTTGATCTTCACTATTAACATTCATGGTGTTGATCTTCACTATTAACATTCCTGGTGTTGATCTTCACTATTAACATTCATGGTGTTGATCTTCACTATTAACATTCCTGGTATTAATCTTCACTATTAACATTCATGGTATTAATCTTGACTATTAACATTCATGGTGTTGATCTTCACTATTAACATTCCTGGTGTTGATCTTCACTATTAACATTCATGGTATTAATCTTCACTATTAACATTCATGGTATTAATCTTCACTATTAACATTCATGGTGTTGATCTTCACTATTAACATTCATGGTGTTGATCTTCACTATTAACATTCATGGTGTTGATCTTCATTATTAACATTCATGGTGTTGATCTTGACTATTAACATTCATGGTATTAATCTTGACTATTAACATTCATGGTGTTGATCTTCACTATTAACATTCCTGGTGTTGATCTTCACTATTATCATTCATGGTATTAATCTTGACTATTAACATTCATGGTGTTGATCTTCACTATTAACATTCCTGGTGTTGATCTTCACTATTAACATTCATGGTGTTGATCTTCACTATTAACATTCACGGTGTTGATCTTCACTATTAACATTCCTGGTGTTGATCTTCACTATTAACATTCCTGGTGTTGATCTTCACTATTAACATTCATGGTGTTGATCTTCACTATTAACATTCATGGTATTAATCTTGACTATTAACATTCCTGGTGTTGATCTTCACTATTAACATTCCTGGTGTTGATCTTCACTATTAACATTCATGGTATTAATCTTCACTATTAACAGTCATGGTGTTGATCTTCACTATAAACATGGTGTTGATCTTCACTTCATTCATGGTGATCTTCACTATTAACATTCATGGTTTTGATCTTCACTACAAACATTCATGGTGTTGATCTTCACTATAAACATGGTGTTGATCTTCACTACATTCATGGTGTTGATCTTCACTACATTCATGGTGTTGATCTTCACTATTAACATTCATGGTGTTGATCTTCACTATTAACATTCATGGTATTAATCTTGACTATTAACATTCCTGGTGTTGATCTTCACTATTAACATTCCTGGTGCTGATCTTCACTATTAACATTCATGGTATTAATCTTCACTATTAACAGTCATGGTGTTGATCTTCACTATAAACATGGTGTTGATCTTCACTACATTCATGGTGTTGATCTTCACTACATTCATGGTGTTGATCTTCACTATTAACATTCATGGTGTTGATCTTGACTATTAACATTCATGGTATTAATCTTGAGTATTAACATTCCTGGTGTTGATCTTCACTATTAACATTCCTGGTGTTGATCTTCACTATTAACATTCATGGTATTAATCTTCACTATTAACAGTCATGGTGTTGATCTTCACTATAAACATGGTGTTGATCTTCACTTCATTCATGGTGTTGATCTTCACTATTAACATTCATGGTTTTGATCTTCACTACAAACATTCATGGTGTTGATCTTCACTATAAACATGGTGTTGATCTTCACTACATTCATGGTGTTGATCTTCACTACATTCATGGTGTTGATCTTCACTATTAACATTCATGGTGTTGATCTTCACTATTAACATTCATGGTATTAATCTTGACTATTAACATTCCTGGTGTTGATCTTCACTATTAACATTCCTGGTGTTGATCTTCACTATTAACATTCATGGTATTAATCTTCACTATTAACAGTTATGGTGTTGATCTTCACTATAAACATGGTGTTGATCTTCACTTCATTCATGGTGTTGATCTTCACTTCATTCATGGTGTTGATCTTCGCTACACACATCATGGTGTTGACCTTCGCTATAAACATATGTGGCTTATATTTGCACATGTGTGGGTCAGGTTATGATAGACCTCTTACTACAAAAAACTGAAGGAGAAAAGTCATCATTGAGGTCCATTTTGATGCTATGAATTACAGTATTGTTTTTATCTGTATTTAAAAATGGAAGCGGATTCTTGTAAACTCTCCAACCTTATCAAGTTCTGCGAAGGGAAAGGTATTCGCCTTTTCCAGAGCTCAAAAGAAATGAGGACCATCTATAAAAAAGGGGACAAAGGCGAAAAGATTGGCTCAGGGACACTCGGGCAGTGTTTTCGCGTGTCTGGTGATACAACAGATTATGTTATTAAAATTTGCCAAGGAGAAAATATCTACGCTCATATATATGACGAGATTAAGCACTTAGAAAAGGTGCAAGATATCCCAGGAACTCAAAAGCTAGTGGGAGCTTATTTGGAAAAAACACTGATTATGACTGAGTATGCAGGCGAACCGTTAGACCAATACATCAACAAACATAACCTAGGTTTGGATAAACTGGAATCCATTATATTACAACTGGCGAAAATCACAGAACAGATGATATCACGAGGGTTGGCTCACAACGATATCAAAGCTGACAATATCTGCATTATAACCAAAGAAGACGACGTTAAGGTTACGTTAATTGATTTTGGATTAGGAACCAAACTCGGTGAAAAAGTTTATAAATCTTCCATACCCTTAGAAAAAATACGCCAACTATTTTGGATGGCGCCAGAAGTCGTTAGGGGAGGGAAAGTTAGTGAAAATTCCGACATATACAGTTTGGCAAAATTATTCAATTTCATCAAAGGCGAAAATAAACTACCAGCACATATAAAAAGGTGGATTGCAGACGCAGAAAATGAGGACCCTGATATGAGGCCTACCTTGGAAAGATTAATTTCTCGTATAACAAAAAATCAAAACACCAATGAAAAGGTTCCGTCCCTAAAGAGAAAACAAGAGCCAGAAAAGGACACACCCTCCAAAAAAATCTGTAAGTGAAGAGAAAAATAAATCACAGTGAATTGAATTTTAAATTTATTCTATATATCCTACCGTCGCATTAATACTTAAAAAATAAAACAGGCCGCCATTGAAAACCAGGATGGTTGGACTGGCTATTGAAGGAATAGATTGTTTGAATCATTGTTTTATTTTTTTAACTGTAAATTTATCTCCAAAGATATTGAGTGTACTGTTTATAATATTAAATAAGCAACATTTATGGTTACCTGTACGAGTATAACTAATAATAAAATATGGTCTGGCTACTTTTATCTTATTTTCCATCAAACACTAATCAATCATTGTTGTGATCTACTTCTTGTTATAACACACTTTAATATTGTGTCGCTTATAAGTCAGTCATACTCCCATCATGTCCTCCTTTGTACAGATCAAGTCAAGGTTGCATTCATCAGACCCTAAGATAAAGCCATTATCATGGAGGCTGATAAAACATTCTCATGGACCATATTATTCCTCACATTCATGCTTAGTTTTCCGGCAACCATTCTGAGGGACAATGCAGCCTGGAGGATTCTGATATCATTGTGAACCCCAGCCACCAAAACACACTCTGTACTATGTCATGATTATTTTATAAAGATGTAACGTATTATGTCAAATAATGTACAACTTGATTGATTAATTGTTTTGTGAATTCATTAACAAAACAATAACATCATTCCCTCGTCCTTATTGAGAAATGGAATTATCAGAGCTCGATTGTTGAATTGCGAGGGTGTGTGTGTGTGTGTGTGTGTGTGTGTTAGTGTAGGGAGGGAGGAAGGCAATGGCTGGACAGCGGACCCGTCCAGTAAGGGTGGGTGGACTTCACAACATCCACCTAGACTGTAGTGAGAATCTTCGTCCAAAACTGTACGTATTTAGAATTTCTTTAGACTTTTCATTTTATTTCAAACTTCTCTCTCTCTCTCTCTCTCTCTCTCTCTCTCTCTCTCTCTCTCTCTCTCTCTCTCTCCACGGTCTCAAAGCAAATGCAATGGCGGGTTTGAGAGAGGCGTCGACAAATTTCTTCATTAAAAACAACGTCAATCCGAGAACCTCATTTCATACTCGTTAAAACTTACCAGCTTAATCCAACAGTCATTTATACCATGAAGACTTCCTCCCTCCCCGAGGTTTTTTTTTTTTCTTTTTAAATTACTCATTAAAACTGTCTTCAAACGTTATGTTCTCTTAAAACACTTGATTTAAACTATTTTGGCGACTTAAATTTCTCTTAAAACACACAATTTAAACTTACAGAAAAAGGTTTTAACACTCGCTCGCTAATTTATCTGAAGTGTTGACGACTTTTTAAGAGACTGCACACTCGTCCACGGGAATGAAAGAAGAGTTCCAATAGTGACGGGTAACAATTATTCAGACTCGATTAGCGATCTCTTGAACACACAAAAAAATATGAAATAAATTAAATCTAAATTTTATTTCCGGTGATGAATGTGTATGCGTGCGTGTGTGTGTGTGTGTATCTTTACATTTCGTTGACTCAAAGGTTCCTACCTTAATTTTTACCCCCTGAATGCAACTAATTAATACATCACAAAGGTGGATTCTCAAAGGGTTCTTGTGCGATTTCTTCTTTTTCTTCACCTCTAAATGAAAATGTGAGAATGAATCCAAATGGCTGAAAAGGTTGGATTCTCAGAGGATCATCTAAACTGTTTCACTGAAGCCACGACAACAACTAGAGCATCGAAAATACTCTCTATGACTCTACTGTAATTACATGTAACATTTTGTAGGGGAAACTTAAAGGAGGTATTTTAAGAAAGATCACCTGAAAATAAACACTAACCGCTTCCTGGAGGGAAGGTAGATCAGGTTATGTTCGGTAGCGTTAGGTTAGGTTAGGTTAGGTTAGGTTAGGTTAGGTGAAATAAGCATTACGTAAACATCCGTCAATCAACTAGACGCCACATGTTTACATCTTACGTAAACTCGAACACAAGATATACTCCCGAACAGCTTCAGCCATAAACCGACGCTGTTGGGAGTAATTTTCGTTATAATAAAACTACTGCCGACAAATTTAAGTGAGTCTTCAATCAGTTAATGTTTATTAATTTATTCGAGGTTTTAAGAGGGACGAGTATCTGAGCTGACGTGTCTCAAGAAAATGTGTAAATAACTCTTAGAGAACTCGCATGAAGGACACGTCGTGGCTGTTACAGATAGATAGGGAGTGGTGGGCAAGTAACGAAGTATTTGTAATCGATTACAGTAACTAAGTAGGTTTTCTAGTAATTGTTATTAACTACTTTTCCAGACAAATATTTTTTACTTGTAATCAAGTAAAAATTTAGCAATAGTAACTACTTTTTAATGCATTATTTTTGTAAAATAACTAAGCAGTATACAAGAACATTTTTTTTTTTCTTTAATTTTTCATTTATGCTCCAAAGCTGTTTATTCTTCGATTATTATTGATAATAAAGGAGTGTTAAAATTATTTACTAGTGGTTTGGATATTACTGTTCAGCTGGTGGGCGTCAGATTTTCCAATCCACATTTATATATTTATATAATTATTATACATTCACAGTAAAAGCTTACCTTCATGGGCACATATTAGACTCAGAGAATATGGAATTGTCCTCCTACGCTACCGGCAGCAAGTGGCTCACTGGCTCGAGAAGAACCAATATTTCTTGAATTAAACACGCATTTGCCTTCAAGCGCTGTATGAAAGCGAATGTTTACTTATGCTGGAGTAATTTTTGTACCCCGTCGTTCACGTATTAGTGACAAGAATTTTGAGCATCAGTTGTTGGTGACATTAAACTCTAGAAAATTTTGAGTGGTGAAGTTAGTTGTAATATAATATAGCCTACTGAGTGAATTGCTATTATTTCTTGAACAGTGAGTCTTAACGTAAATTTATTATTTTCCTCGTGTTTGATACCCAGTATACTTATGACCTTCCATTACCTTGAAAGACGAACCTAGAAGATGGCAGCTGTGTGGTTCTGAGAAGCGCTGTTTAAGAGACAGTGTTAGGAATTTTATTTTTGTTTTATTTTCTCAGTTCTGTGAGTGAGCTCAGAATATGCTCCATTTTTTTCTTGTACTGTACCCTGAATGTGTTATTTAAACTTGATGTCCGACTTATTATTTTTCAGGATGTTATTAAATTATCAGTTCTTCATATTTGTGTTATTTGGTAAAAAAACAAAAACATTAAAGAGCAATAAATAATTACTTTTAATTAATTTTAATTACTTTTCAGACATCAGTAATTTTACTTCTAATCGATTTACTATTTTCGACAAGTAATTTTATCTTAACTCGATTGCAAAGTGTTAGTAATTTGCCCACCACTGGTGATGGGGTCATGGAGAGATGGGATCGTGGAGAGATGGGGTCATGCACTGATGGGGTCGTGGACTGAAGGGGTCGTAGACTCATGGGGTCGTGGACAGAAAGGGTCTTAGCCTGAAGGGGTCATGGACGGGAGGGAGTCGTGAACTGATAGGATCAGAGGTTAATAGGGTCGTGGACTGATGGGGTCGTAGACTGATGGGGTCATGGACTGATGGGGTCGTGAACTGATGATAGGGTCGTGAACTGATGAGGTCGTGGACTGAAGGAGTCGTGGACTGATGGGGTCATGAACTGGTGGAGTCATGGACTGATGGGATCATGGGCTCATGGGGTCATGAACTGATGGGGTGGTAGACTGATAGGGTCGTGGACTGATGGGGTCATGGACTGATGAGGTCATGGACTGATGGGGTCGTGGACTGATGGGGTCGTGGACTGATGGGTCGTGGACTGGTGGGTCGTGGACTGATGATGTCATGGACTGATGAGGTCATGGACTGATGGGGTCGTGGACTGATGGGTCGTGGACTGATGATGTCATGGACTGATGAGGTCATGGACTGATGGGGTCGTGGACTGATGGGTCGTGGACTGATGGTGTTCTGGACTGATGAGGTCGTGGACTGGTGGGGTCGTGGACTGATGGGGTCGTGGACTCATGGGGTTGTGGATTGATGGTCGTGGACTGGTCGGGACTGATGGGGTCGTGAACTCATGGGGTCATGGACTGATGGGGTCATGGACTGATGAGGTCGTGGACTCATGGGGTTGTGGATTGATGAGGTGTGGACTGATGGGGTCGTGGACTGATGGGGTCGTGGACTGATGGGGTCGTGAACTGATGGGGTCATGGACTGATGGGTCTGGGATGGGGCATTGATGAAGTCGTGGACTGATGGGGTCGTGAACTGATGGGGTCGTGAACTGATGGGGTCGTGGACTGATGGGGTCGTGGACTGATGGGGTCGTGAACTGATGGGGTCATGGACTGATGGAGTCACGGACTGATGAGGTTGTGGATTGATGAAGTCTGGAATGATGGGGTCTTGGACTGATGGAGTTGTGGACAGAACAGTCAACCAAACACGCACTTAAGAATGATACAAAGAGAAAGTAAACAACAGCGCCATATTTTTTATGTTTTTCGAAAGTTACCCGACTTACCTTCCTCCCTGGTGGTGGTGTGATGAGAGAGAGAGAGAGAGAGAGAGAGAGAGAGAGAGAGAGAGAGAGAGATTAAGAATGAGTGACAGAGAGAAAAATCGTCTAAAAATGTGCCTCATCAAGCAATCAAACAAACAAACAAACAAACAAACAAACGAACACACGAACATACACACGGCCATGTGACACACAAACGAGCAAGGAATTTAATAATAGCTCCAACATTTTTGCCTTCTCAGCACATTATTTTCTTCAGCCTCCCGCAAGACATGACAAGTTAAGTCTCGCCCAAGTTTTAAAGTTACCCCTTAAGAAGAATATAATCTCTCATGGGTCTCACAGATGTAGAAAACGATCTCTGGGTAAAATTCTTTCTGTCTCTTTGATGTCTATTCATTCTTGAGATTCCTTCAGTCGTTTCAGGGATTAATTGAATGTATTGCAGCTTAACTTTTGTGAATGTCTAACAGAGAATATATTGCAACTTGCAGAACGACAAGAGAGATACAAAATACTGAATATATTGTGAAGAATAAATTTATCTTTAAAAATAGTATGTGTAAAATACACCGTAACTCACACTACAATAGGTTAAGGCTATATTGTATTTTACAGAATAACAACAACTGAACAAACTTTTACTGAAACAAACAAGCTGTATCTATTTATTTACTTATTTATTTGTTTATTTATTTATTTATTTTTATTTATTTATTTATTTTCATATCACATTACAGTTTACAGAATAACATGTAACTTATGGAACAAATTATTACATACAAAATAACAAGGAATAGAACCCATCACTAACAAGGCCTTCCTGTTGGTGGGTGAAGGAAGGGGTGATTTATTGAACTATCTTCAATCAATATAGTAGCCATCAGCTATTAAAAATGGTTCATGATCCTTTGATACCATGAAGATACGACGGGCCATCAGTGCCCCCCCCCCCCTCCTGTCCTTCCCGGAAAAAAAGAATGTCCAGGAAAAACACTGCTTACCCAACTCTCGTGCTGCACACACCAAGTTTTAATCAAAGTTCAGTTTTTCGTTCAAGATATCACGTTCAGAAGATCGCCAGAGGAGCAGAGGAAAGAAAAGGACAAGATGGTTTTTTTTTCTACTTCAGCAGTTACGTGTCTCAACCGCACTAACCGTTGTCAGTAATATCAGGTCAGTAAATAAGAGCTTTAAGATAGTGTACGGGTTACTGAATACTTTTTATTTACAGCTGTAATGAAAAAGTGAACAAAACATTAAAATTAAGCTACAATAAGTGTCATACGTCTGGCACTATCAGACAGCTGACCAACAAAGAGTTCTCTGAGGGAGTTAATCAATGAGTGATTATAACACCTACTAGTGACTCTTGGCGGGTACTAGGAAATACTAGCGATTAATAACGAGTACTAGTGATTGTTGGCGAGTACGAGCGAGTACTAGCGACTATTAGCTACTCCCACATACAGTTTGGTGGCCACGGAAGTAATAATTCAGCGTCATGAATATTACATTGTTTGTGTGGCAACCCCTGAGATATGAGTGTGTGTACAGGTACTTGGTCATAACATACACACACACTCTCTCTCTCTCTCTCTCTCTCTCTCTCTCTCTCTCTCTCTCTCTCTCTCTCGTCACGTGCCTATGATACCCTTACAGTAGTACCCAGGGTTGTGCTGGTCACTATTTTCATCACGTTAGTTTTTTGTCTTAGTATAAAATATCTCACTACATCCTTCAGTATTTTACTATTATTGTCAATGCAATTATTATATTATGATTATCATTATTATTATTGTCTAAAGTGGATAGTTTTTTTAGTAAGTGATGTATACAGTACATTACCAAACAACGCATGCGCGGTAGGTATTCACTGTATGATTGGTCAAGCTTTCCTTGGTGAAGCTGCTCAGCCGGTCTAACTCCAGTTCCGACATCGTGGAGAAAGGACGTCCCAGGGGTCCATCTCTCTTGTTCCCAAGTGGTACTAGAATCTATGCCAGTCTAGGAAGCTAGGTTGGGATTCAGGTGTTATTGGAGGCACTATTAGTAGATAAGGTAACCTTTATATTTAATTCTATACTTGTTTGTGCCGGTGTTCTAATATAGGTTGTCCTTTAAAAGTACCTTGCTTGTTCTTTATATCCTAACCTTAGGCCAGGGGCGTCACAATCATGGCCCGCGGGCCAAATGTGGCCCTTGAGATGGTCAGGTGTGGCCCGCGGGATGACGGTAAAAATTATCATCCCGTGAAATTATGATAGAAATAGATATAATCATTTTTATTAAGTAAAGTGAATTTTACAGACTTATGATCAAACAAACCCAAATGAGGTATTCCCGGTAAGCCAGGTAAGGCAATGTGTGAAGCTGTAAACCTTAATCCTGCAAATATGTGATATAACACTTGTGTTGGCCCTGAAGAGGGGAACTAAAATAAAAATTGGCTTTCGAAAGGTTTGGAGTTTGACACCACTACCTTAGACCCTTCAGGTATATATATACTGTAGTGCTTTATTTATCATGCCTGCCTGGATACTTATACGTTAATTCTAACTTGAGTTCTTGTAGTACCATTTTCCATCATTGCTTATGACTTAATCTTTATTAGGAAAATATATATGAACAACTTGCTCTTAAATACCATAAAGCAACGCACTACAGAAACGCTTCAATCTGAAATTTTGTTTGTTGTTATTGCAGTGATCTCCCGTAGAGTCCTCTTACCATACTCTACCCTGGGGTTAGTTTTCCTCCCAGGACAAAAGGCTAGTGAGGCTCACGACACTCTCTAGGGATGTATGAATATTTGGTTATAATTGATACAAAAGGAAAATTTCTATAAAAAAAACGAAAATAAAAGACGAGCTAAAGACGTAATTTTCTTTCTCTTTTCCTTCAACACCAAGACGAGTCTATCAAGCAACTTTCTCACCAGAAACTTTCTTCGAGCAAAAACTTATCAGTATTTTCTACGGAGGTCAGGAAAAGAAAGCGGTCCTGGCCTAAGTTTTCTATTCGAGAGTTGCGTTTCCTTTCTCCCGCGTCGTAAGAATTTCCTTCCAGTTTATCAAAAGGAACAGAGAGAGAGGAAAGTAAAAATAATGAAAGATGGAAAGAGAGAGAAAAAATGTGAGTGAGACAGACAGAGAGAAAGAGAGAGAGACAGAGATATGGAAACATAGAAGATACTAAGGATGAGAGCGAAAGAGAAAAAAAATAAACAAATACAGAAAAGATAAAGTAAAAGAGAAATAGAGAGAAGAAGATAAAGATCATAAGAGAAAATGGCAAAAGAGGAAACAGACACATTAAGAGAGATTGACGGCAGAGAGAGAACAAGGTAGTTGGATGGGAGGAGAGAAAGTGACACGTTAAGAGAAACAAGAAGGAAGAGGAAGGGAGGAAAGCCCGGTTTAAATTTCACTGGCAAGATGGAATCAATACAAACAGTTTCTGGGTCAACTCTCTCTCTCTCTCTCTCTCTCTCTCTCTCTCTCTCTCTCTCTCTCTCTCTCTCTATTTATCTACCATTTATATTTCTTCCATATGTTTCCTCTCTCTCTCTCTCTCTCTCTCTCTCTCTCTCTCTCTCTCTCTCTCTCTCTCTCTCTCTCTCTCTCTCTCTCTCTCTCTCTTCCTAGCGCCAACAAAAAACTTGCATTTATTTTAAGCGGAAAAATATCAGGAGGGAGAGAAGTTGTGCCTGTTGCCTTGACAGTCAGTGGTTGTGCTAACAGTCTGTTGTGGTGCTGACTGTCTGTTGTGGTGCTGAAAGTCTGTTGTGGTGCTGACTGTCTGTTGTGGTGCTGACAGTCTGCTGTGGTGCTGACTGTCAGTTGTGGTGCTGAAAGTCTGTTGTGGTGTTGACAGTCTGTTGTTGTTCTGACAGTCTGTTGTGGTGCTGAAAGTCTGTTGTGGTGCTGACTGTCTGTTGTGGTGCTGACAGTCTGCTGTGGTGCTGACTGTCAGTTGTGGTGCTGACAGTCTGTTGTGGTGCTGACAGTCAGTTGTGGTGCTGAAAGTCTGTTGTGGTGTTGACAGTCTGTTGTTGTTCTGACAGTCTGTTGTGGTGCTGACAGTCTGTTGTTGTACTGACAGTCTGTTGTGGTACTGACAGTCTGTTGTGGTGCTGACAGTCTGTTGTTGTTCTGACAGTCTGTCGTTGTGCTGAGTCTGTTGGTGTCCTGACAGTGTTGTTGTTCTGTCAGTCTGTTATTATGCTGACAGCCTGTTGTTGTTCTGACAGTGTTGTTGTGCTGACAGTCTATTGATGTTCTGAAAGTGCTGTTGTGCTGACAGCCTGTTGTTGTGCTGACAGCCTATTGTTGTGCTGACAGTCTGTTGCTGTACTGACAGTCCATTGTTGTTCTGACAGTCTGTTGTTGTTCTGCCAGTCTGTTGTTGTTCTGACAGTCTATTGTTGTTCTGACAGTCTGTTGTTGTTCTAACAGTGTTGTTGTGCTGACAGTCTGTTGTTGTTCTGACCATCTGTTGTTGTTCTGACAGTCTGTTGTTTTGCTGACAGTCTGTTGTTGTTCTGACAGTGTGCTGTGCTGACAGTCTGTTCTTGTGCTGACAGCCTGTTGATGTGCTGACAGCCTGTTGTTGTACTGACAGTCTGTTGTTGTGCTTAAAGTTTGTTGTTGTGCTGACACGCTGGCTGGAGAGATAGAGAGAGAGGTCGGCAGGAGGTAGTCGTACAAGAGAGAGAGAGAGAGAGAGGTCAACAACAGGAGGTAGTCGTACAGAGAGAGAAAGAAAGAGAGTCTAACGGGAGGTGATCTTGCAGAAAGAGAGGATGAAGATTAACAACAGGGGGTGATCGTGCAGAGAGAAGAAAGAGGTCAACAGGAGGTAGTCGTACAGAGAGAGTGATCGTAGAAGAAAGTCAGGAGGTAGTCATGCAGAGAAGAGTCAGGTGGGTGGTCAATATAGAGGTCAACAGGAGGTCGTTGTACAGAGAGAGAGTCAGCTGGAAATTGGTCGTACCAGAGAGTCAGCTTGAGGTGGTCGTGCAGAGAGAGAGGAGGTGGTCGTACAGAGAGAGGGAAAGAAAAAAGGAAAGAGTCAGCTAGGTGGTCATACAGAACCTGAAGGTCAACTGGAGGTGGTCGTACTGAGAAAGAGTCAGCTGAAGGTGGTCGTAGAGAGAGAGGGGGAGAGGGAGGTGGTCGTGGAAGCTCCATTTGGATATTAGATTTCCAGTATTCTTGCCGCCTCAGCCTCTTGACAGCAACGCCCAACATGGGGATGAAGAATTCTTATATCTCTATACATGTATCTTTCTATCTATAAAAAACTATCCATTCATGTATAAATGTATCCATCTATGTACACTATTTCTCCATTCATGTATATATATATATCTCTCTCTCTCCATGTATACCTTTCCATCCATAGGATCATTTCCCCTGAACCCTGAGTTGATATTGTCATCTAGCACCCCCACTCTTTATATATTGTACAGGTTTTTTGTTACATTTATTTACGAGATCCCAGTACTCTCTCTCTCTCTCTCTCTCTCTCTCTCTGCTCAAAAGACTTTAGACACCGGGAAAGAAATTATCGTTCACGGAAAATTGAGATCATTGTTCCTTAACTGTTATAATATGTCTTCCCAGTCATCTCCTTCTTTAAACTACACATTTTTCTTTATTTAAAAAATATTTATTCTATTATACAATCTTTTATATTTTAGCAATATGTAGAACATGGAGTGATGGAGTGTGAACTGACACACTGAGACACTTCTCGTGACTGACACACATCACTGACATCACCACAGCAGGTGCGGGAGTCAGTCATCATTCGTATTCGCCAAGAAGTAAATTTTAGACAATCACAGACTAAAATATTTCTTCACCAGATCAGAATTCATGGAAACTGTTACCATATACAGTATTTCATTTTCTGTATTTCAACTTCTAATTATCTTATGTTTTATATTCTATCCCCGCATGAAAACAAGAATGAATATACTGTTTACGAAATTTTAATTCACGTTAGGTTGCCATTTCTTACAATTTTCCGAATTGTAGGTTGAAATATGCGTCAGTATGATATGTATTTGTTCGCTTCTGGCATTAAGCTTACGGTCCAGAGCTATGAATAATATTATTTTGGCAAATATTTCACACATGACTCTCAGAATATCCCAGTAAATTTGATACGAAGTTTGAAAATTGCGTTAGTCGGTGGTTATGAATTCACAAATATTCATATGAAGATACTTGGTAACTTCACCACTTCCATCAGTCGGGATGTAGACAAACTTCCGATATACTGTAAGCAATGTGGCGGCGCGGGGCAACTGTGAAGTATGTCCAACATGGTAGGAAAAATGGTTTATCCAGGCAAGTTTCATCCTTTATGAATATATGAGAGAGTGAACCATGCCCTTATAGTTGCCGGGAACACAGGCAACTGATTAATGACAGTTTTATCGCCCATCACAAGGTTCTAGTGTTTTATAAGTGTTTTTGACTGGGAATATGTATACGAAAACTAGTACAGTAGTAGTAGTACAGAAGTAATATTGAAATAAGAAAGGTATTCATAATAATAATAATAATAATAATAATAATAATAATAATAATAATAATAATAATAATAATATTATTGTTATTATTATTATTATTAGTAGTAGTAGTAGTAGTAGTAGTAGTAGTAGTAGTAATAATAGTATTATTATTATTATTATTATTATTATTATTATTATTATTATTATTATTATTATTATTATTATTATTATTATTATTATTATTACCTAAATCAGATCGTTTTCAATGTCTTTTCTCTATTTTTTTCTCTCCGTCTCTCTTTCTCTACCTTCATTCTATATTAATTTATACCTCTCTCTCTCTCTCTCTCTCTCTCTCTCTCTCTCTCTCTCTCTCTCTCTCTCTCCCTTTTCCTCGATAAAGAAAATGAGATGATTGTGTCAAACATGCAAAGGCTGAACAACTGGGGCAGCACAACACAAACTGAACTAATGGGAATCTACTTAGTGCATTAAAATCAATGAACAGACCGTCAGGCTCTATGTATAAAGTTGTCTCTGATTTTAAAAGAAATGTGCTAACTGCGAAGAACAATTTTCGTATTAAATTTGTGTGTATTCCGTCCCATGTTGGTATTAGGTATCATGACGGTGCTCATAGACTGGCTAATGAGGCATGTAAGAAAGAAAATGTTGACCGTGACCTTGGCCTGTCCAATGCTGTACTTAAAAACATTCAAGTCAGAATCATGAACTCTGATCTAGAAGAACTGAGAAATGCCGAGAGACCTGGCAGTTATAGCATTAGTAAATATGACAAATTTTGTGACAAGAGGTACCGGTATGGCCAGCATAAGGACAGAACCAGACAATGTGATGTAGTCGTGGCCAGAATTAGACTAGGATACAGACACATCTGGCAAGTTAGTAACACTGTACCCATACCGGAACACTCAGCATGTAAACTTTGTGATAAACCTTTAAAGCATACACTTGAACACTATATTATTGAATGTGACACTGTCAAATACTTCAGGCTACCTGGCTTATTGCATCATAAACTATGTAATTACTACATTGAATCAGGAGTGCTTGAGGACATTCTTTTTGTTTATCCAAAATTTGCTGCTCGCCCACACTGATTAATCCTCAAACAGAAATTTACTTCTTCTATAAATGAACGACTGTCCAGCGTGGCAGTGAGTGTGATATCACCCACATGACTCTGAGCTAGGTATACTGTTAATGAATATGATCTATTTCCGTGTGTGGCAGTGAGAAGTGATACCCCCCTCAGTGTCAAGATCTGACTGAATTACTCAGAATAGGCAAACTGTACTCCAAGCTTTGTCAATAAATTTGTTAACCGTTAACCTTTCCCTCCCTCTCTTTCCTTTCCTTCCCTACCTCCTTCCTTTCATCCCTTCCCTTCCTCCCCTTCCTATATTTCCCCCCTTCTTCCCCTCTCTCTTATTCTCTTTCTCTCACCAACCCTCTCCCTCCCTGTTTCACTCTCCCTCTCTCTCACCTTCAAGAGGAGGCTCAAGGTTACGATGGGTCCTACTCTCCCCACAACCCACATAACATTATCTTCACCCGACAGACAAAACGGCCGTCAGGGATAGTTGGCAGGTCTCTCCAACACTCCCTCCGACACACTCCCTCCAACAGTCCGCCCAACACCCCCTACGGTACACCCCCTCCAACACACTCACATCAGCACACACCCTCCAACACACTCTCTCCAACACACTCACATCAGCACACTTCCCCCAACACGCTCCCTCCAACACACTCACATCACCATTCTCCCTCCAACACACTCACATCAGCACACTTCCTCCAACACACTCACATCAGCACACTTCCTTTTCACACACTCACATCAACACACTCTCTCCAACACACTCACATCAGCACACTCCCTCCAACACACTCACATCAGCACACTTCCTCCAACACACTCACATTATCACACTCCCTCCAACACACTCATATCAACACACTCCCCCAACACACTTACATCAACAAAAAATAAATAAAAATAAATAATAATAATACTAACAATAATAATAATAATAATAACAATAATAATAACAATAATACTAATACTAGGTTACTGAAAAGACCATCACTCATTAGTTATATAAGTAACATTAGATGCAGAGACACTAAGGAAGAGTTTGTTCACAAAAGCTTTAACTAGAGCCAGGAGAAAGGAAACACTGGGCCAATATACTGTACAACTACCCCACCATGTATGAGGCTCTGTAAGTGAAACACGTGGTGCTGTCCAACAACAAACACACGAACGAATATCTCTCGCTGGTCTGTGTGTCTGTGATAAAGGCAGAAATATTACCCTTAAACAGTCTTTTTTGTCAGCTTCAGTTAGTGCTGACAACGCAAACTCAAAACTAGATGTCAGTCAGTGTGTTTATCCATACCTTACTGACACCTGCAATAAGCACTGACAACAGAATAAGTATCTAAACAGTATGATTATCTCCTGACACCTTTAACTCGTGCTGACAACGGCCACTTCTGACTTGGGCATCAGCAAATTTAATAATGTCTTCATCTCCTGACATCTAAAGCTGACGAAATATAGCGGCGACCTTCAGCTGACAACATTACTGCTGTCACGAAGATGTAAGTGACAGCATAATTACGCCAACACGACCTTTGACCTCTTACTACCTCTATTACTCACTCTTCTCAGCCGTTACTCACTCTCCTCAGCCGTCACTCACTCCCCTCAGCCGTCACTTACTCCTCAGCCGTCACTCACTCTCCTCAGCCGTCATGCACTCCCTTAGCCGTCACTCACTCCCCTGAGCCGTCACTCACTCCTTTAGCTGTCACTCATTCCCTGAGCCGTCACTCTACTTCCTCAGCCCTCACTCACTCATCTCAGCTGTCCTCCCCTCAGCCATCATTCCTCCCCCCTCAATAATCACTCACTCCTCAGCAAGTCTCTCCTCAGCCGTCACTCACTCTCCGTCATTCCTCCCTTAGCCGTCACTCACTCCCTTAGCCGTCCTCCTCCTTCAACCGTTACTCACCCCTCAGCCGTCACTCAGACCCCTCAGTCGTCCTCCAGACCCCTCAGCCTTCACTCACCCCTCCGCCGTCACTCACTCCCTTAGCCATCACTCCACTCCCCTTCAACCGTCCTCCACACCCTCACCGTCCTCCTCCCCTCAGCCGTCCTCCAAGCCCCTCAGCCTTCACTCACTCCCTTAGCGGTAACCACTCCTTAGCCGTCACTCACTAACTTCAACCGTCACTCACCCCTCAGCCGTCACTTACACCCCTTCAGTCGTCGTCCTCCACCCCTCAGCCATTCACTCCTCCCCTCAGCCGTCACTCAAACCCATCAACCGTCCTCGCCCTCAACCGTCACTCACTCCCCTCAGCCATCATTCACTCCTCAGCCGTCAATCATTCCCTTCAGCCGTCACTCATTCACTTTAGCCGTCACCCACACTCCTCAGCTGCCATCCATTCCCTTCAGCTGCCACTCACACCCCTCAGCCGTCCCTCACACCCCTCAACCGTCACTCAATACCCGTCAACCGTCACTCACTCACCTCAGCCGTCACTCACACCCTTCAACCGTCACTCACACCCCTCAGCCATCAGTCACTCCTCTCAGCCATTACTCACCCTTCAGCCGTCACTCACTTCTTTAACCGTCACTCACACCCTCCAGCCATTACTCATTCCCGTCACTCATTCCCCTTTGCCGTCACTCACACTCTTCGGCCAACTGTGATGATACATTAATTACCACTAATGAGTTAATTAAGGTGTTAAAGTGGTTTATTGGTCCACGATGAGGATGTATAACGACCCACCAAACAGAGCTGATCATCCTATACCGTCGCCTCAATATTGCCTGTGCCTCCCCCCCTCCCACTCCCTCCCCCCTCCCTCCCCCCTCCCTCCCCTGTGCCCACCATTCCCACCCCCTGTGCACCTCCTCCCCCCGTGCCCACTACATTCCCACCCCAGCACCTCCCCTGAGCCCACCATTCCCACCCCAGGCACCCCCCCGTGCCCATCTATTCTACCCCAGCACCCCCCATGCCCATTTATTCTACCCCAGCACCTCCCCCCGTGCCCACTATTCTACCCCAGCACCTCCTCCGACAGGTCCCCAGTCCGTCATCAACACCTCGTTCTTCGCCTCAGATGGTGTCATATTCAAAGCCGTGACCTTCACCCCTGACCTCTCGACCCTAAGAGATTACCTTGGCCCCTGACCTCCCGACCCTAAAATATTACCTTGGCCCCTGACCTCTCGACCCTAAAAGATTACCTTCACCCCTGACCTCCGAACCCTTAAAAGATACTTCATCTCGACCTCTCGAATCAAAATACAATTTGGCTCTGACCCTTGAATCTCAAAGATTACTCTTGGCCCCTGACATCCCTACCCTAAAGATTACCTTGGCCCCTGACCTTTGACCCTAAGAGATTGATTCTTGCCCCTGACATCCTACCCTAAGAGACACCTGGCCCTGACCTCTGATCCTAAGAGATTACCTGCTCCCTGACATCCCTACCCTAGAAGATTACCTGGCCCCTGACCTCGGGACTCCTAAAATATTACCTTACCCTGACCTCCCGACCCTAAAAGATTACCTTTGGCTCCCCTGACCTCTTGATCCTAAGAGATTACCTTGGCCCCTGGACATCCTTAACTTAAAGACACTTCCGGCCCCTGACCTCTCGGACCCTGCAAAGATTACTCTGACCCTGACCTCCTGATCCTAAAGATTACCTTGGCCCCTGACCCTCTCGACCCTAAGAGATTACCTTGCCCCTGACCTCCTGACCCCTACAAGATTACCTTGGCCCCTGACCCTTGATCCTGAAGATTACCTGGTCCCTGACCTCTTGATCCTAAGAGATTACCTTCCCTGACCTCCTCTTGGACCCTAAAAGATTACCTTAACTCTGACCTCCTGATCCTGTATTAGATACCTTTGGCTCCTGACCTCCCGACCCTAAAAGATTACTCTTACCCCTGACCTCCTGATCCTAAAGATTACCTTGGCCCCTGACCTCTCGACCCTAAAGACACTCTTGCCCCTGACCTCCGACCCTACAAGATTACCTTCACCCCTGACCTCCCGGTCCTAAAAGATTACCTTGGCCCCTGACCTCTCGACCTTAAAAGATTACCTTGGCCCCTGACCTCTTGATCCTAAGAGATTACCTTCCCCCCTGACCTCTCGACCCTAAAATATTACCTTGGCCCCCAGACTTTCCGATCCTAAAATATTACCTTGGCCCCTGACCTCTCGACCCTAAAAGATTACCTTCACCCCTGACCTCCGAACCCTAAACGATTCATCCTACCAACTTCAGTTTTTGTGGTGAATATGTATATATGTATGAGAATAATATACATAACACTATGTATAATATCAATGAATGGGACTTTACTACACCAGTTTTTAAACATTCTGTTATTAATTATAAACGCGGGAAATACCAATATATTTTTTGACATAAATAATGTAGTAATATATTAATTTTATTCTGCTCTTTAACACGACGATGAAAGTAATTTATTTTGATTAAAGGATAATTAATTAATGCTGGTGTACAGTATGTGTGTCTGTATGTATGTATGTATGTATGTATGTATGTATGTATATGAGTTTGTCATGGAGTATTAGTAGTAGTTGTCCTGTGTGTGTGTGTAACTGTACTTGTGTGTACATGCCATCGTGTGCGTAATATTTTTGCGTATACGTCTGCCCTAAAATTTGTGTTTGTTTTACTGTATGTATGATTGTATACGTATGTGGGAAAATGTGAGTATCTCTCTCTCTCTCTCTCTCTCTCTCTCTCTCTCTCTCTCTCTCTCCATATGAATACTTTATATCATCATTATTTTACATTATTGTTAAGTAATTTATTCCCTACGCTTACCAACCTAATCTTAGTCGTGTCTCTTACGTCAAAATAATCAGTCAGTTTTTTTTTTCTTTTTATCATATGATTCTATGTAAAATCTATTGGTTATTTTGGATCACATCTTCCACTCTGGTCATTGTATCTTTACCAGGTGTGTTTATGTGACTCTTGGTGTTGAAAGAAAGTAATTAATATGGATAAACTACTTTTAAGGCAGAAATTTAACAACATCTCTTCCCCCCCACCCCTCCCCCTCTCTTTCTCTTGTTCCTAGTCTAAAGTTTTCTAACGACCTCTTCCGATGTGTCGCTGCTTATATAACGACTGAAGTCACCCTTAATGATAATGTCTCACTGTCAATAGGTAAAATGTTGCTAGTGTCTTGGAGGTGTTTATAAAGGTTTAGTTTTTCTTTACTAGTTCTTCCTTGTTGCGGGGCATGTGTTGGAATAACTGACGATCATTGGCCTTTCAGTTTCAATGTTACGGCAATGGTTCCTTTATGTTATGTTCTTTGTCTATGTGGTGGCCAATGTCTGACTCAAGCATCACCGCCTCGCTATGGTTTGTGTTTCTGTATCTTCAATATGTAGTTTTCTGTGGGTTTTTTCCTCCCATCAGGTCTCCGATAAACTCAAAATTTTCAAGTTCCTGTTTTATCTTCAACGGCCGATCCCTTTGGAATTATTGTTTTGTGTTCCAAGATTTAGAGTTCCATATACGAATAGGCCTGGGCCGTAGAGTTTGGCCGTGCCAGAGTCCAGCGATCATTGAATGTCCGTCCGCTTCCAGGCTATCAGAATTGTTCTTGAGCAAAATTTCAAGTAACCATCGGCTTGTTAGACTTCTTTAGTCTGCTAATTAGTACCAGCCAACAACGTTCTTGTTGCTGGTGGATATCACCCCCTGCGCCGTGATGGAGTACTATTAATAATAATAGTTTTATCATTACTAATATTAATATTTTTGAACTGTTATTATTATAGAATTTCCCATCTTCCAGACAGAAATACTGGTAACTATTTTTAAATCTTGCTTAAAAGTCAGAGTGCACGGAAAATATATTCACTAAATGAAGATCATTCCCAGCAACTCTCAGGGCATGGGTCAGTCTATCATATATTCATAAAGGGAAAAACTTGCCAGGGTAAGCCATTTTTCATGCCCCTTTACCGCCACTTTGTTTATGGGAAATTTGTCCGCAGCCAGACAGATGACAGTGTGGAAGCTGCCAAGTCCAGCTATCATGGGCATCGACCGTGGGGGAGGGGAGAGAACATACCAATTGCTTTTTAATGCAATATAGAATACATTGTAGTTTCCTTTCCATATTGATATATTTTTAACAAGTTTGTGGGTCAGGATTAATTAAATTTTTAGCCATATTAGTTTTTCAAGATGAAGTAGTACAGTATCGTATAACCTTATCAAAAACTTCATCTTCCACTAGGAATAATTCTTGCTACTGTCGTCATTGATGAATATTTTGTTTTGGGATGATTAGAAAAAGAAAATTGAGATACTTTAGTCACATAATTACGGATGAGAGGATAATACCAAATATTAAGAGGCAAAGTTGCGGGTAGGAGGGCCAGGGGAAGGAAGAGACCGGAATGGATGAGTGAAAATAATAAATGGGTCCCCAGAGAGATACGAAACATTGGAGGATTGGTAAAAACAGCCCGAGAACGTTTAGAGTGGAGGACTGTGGGTGTCAACCATAAGACAATGAAGACGGTACTCTGAGCAGTCACACGGAATCATGTCTGGAAATTTTCAAATGTAATCGTGTAACACTCTCTCTCTCTCTCTCTCTCTCTCTCTCTCTTTATTATCATGTTTAATTGAAGTTGCCTTTCTCCAATTAAATATTATTTCTGTAATTTCTCATTTGTACAATTGTATTAAAAAAGCAATTTTTTTAACAGAGTTGCAATTTTGTTTCAGATGAATATAAGGAATATAGAAAACACTATGGTTCAGAAAATATGTAAGGTTACTACTTCACACTTCTTGTTCTTCACCACCATTTAATTAGCCCCAGAGAGAGTTGTATCTCTTAAGTATTTTTATTGTTGCTGGCCGCGTATAGTTCTTGACCTAGTTCTTGCAGCGCAGTAATACATTATACCAACAACGTCCCCCAAACTTTGCTCGGTGATCGACACCCAGTATTCGTCATAAGAATACTTGTGTATTCACAACCACCGACTAACACAATTTTCGAACTTTGTATCAAATTTAATGAGATATCCTGAGAGTCATGCGTTGAATATTTGCCAAAATAATATTAGTCGTCGCCCTGGACCGTAAAGCTTAATGCCAGAAGCGAAGAAACGCATACTGTATATTCCTGAGACATATCTCAACCTACAGATCAGAAAATTGCAAGAAATGGCAACCTAACAAGAATTATAATTTAAAAAAGAACTATTTTTTCCTCGGTGATTATTCGAAATTGCTGCAAAACAAACACAAAACAAGAAAACTAATACTATTCCGATGCAGAATACGGAAACCTGCAAACACGACAATACTTTTCATGAATTGTAATTTGTCTCAGCAGTATATCTGACTCTGTGATTATCAAAAAGTTGCTTTGTTACGGATATGAAAAATTAGAGAAAATAATAATGCACTCGAGACAACAATACCACCGTCGCCCAGGGCTGCTTTGTTATGATAGAGCCATAAAAACGTGTGTGTGTGTGTGTGTGTGTGTGTGTGTGTGTGTGTGTGTGTGTGTGTGTGTGTGTGAGTTGTGGAGTTTTTGTGGTGTGGTGTGACCCAAGTGATGACAACCTCTGTTTATAGCAGCTGTGTCGACCTGCTCTTGTTATTACCACATGACCGGAAGGAACACGAGGAGAAAGACGACGAAGACGAAAATAAGAGATGGAGGAAGAAAAGTAAGATGTGGAGGAAGAAGAAAAATAGGACGAAGAGAGAAAGATTAGGAAGATGATGCGGTAAAATAACAGCAGCACAATTATGATGATGATAATAATAACATAACAACAACAACAGTAATACAGTAACTATTATCTTATTATTATTATTATTATTATTATTATTATTATTATTATTATTATTATTATAATTATTATTATTATTATTATATTTATAGCACCAGAATAAAATTAATTCACATCACCAACATCGAAAGGAGGAACTGTATCCCCTTGAAATAGAAAGTTTGTGAAGGCTCCAGTGAAAGCAAATATGGCCAGGTGGGAGTGACCCTCGTGACCCCTAAGACATGAGATAACTTTCTAAAAGTCTCCACCACGAAGAAAGTCAGATAAACATGTCTTGATGATAAACTTTCTTAAGAGCTTTCTATACATTTTTTCTGGGTCGTAAGTTAGAGTAAAAGAGGAAGTGGGTAGCCAAAAGAAAATTGTGGAGAGCAAGAGAGAGTGCATGGGAGAGAGGGAAGCATCAAGGCGGAGAAAGAGAGGCAGAAAGATGCGGTGAAATGGGGGAAGAAAGGCAGGAAAGAGAAAGAGAGAGAAACTAGAAGTTGTAAGAGGAAAGGAGAAATAGCGATGGAGAGAAAGAGAGAGAGAGGAAGGGGAGATACGAGAAAGAAGGAGAGAAATAGAGAAAGTGAAAGAGGAAGAAGTGGTAAAGAAGAAAGGGACGGAGAAAGAGAGATAGGAGTGAAAGAAAGAAAGAGGTGGAAAGTGTGATAAACAAGGGAAGAAACTTAGAGAGTGAAAGAACAGGAAGATGTAAGAAGGAAGAGGAAAAAAAAGAAAGAAAAATGAGAGAAGGAAGAAGAAACTTTGAGTGAAAGAAGGAGAGTTGGTTATAGAAGAGAGAGAGAGAGTGTGGGAGACAGAGGAAAGAAAGAGTAGGAGAAAGAGAGGAAAGACTGATGGAAAGAGAGGAAGAGAGAGGAGAGAAAGGAGTTAAATAGTAGGAGAAAGAGTGATAGAGGGAGAAAGAGAGAGGAGCGAAAAGAGAGAGGAGAGAAAGGAGTGAAAGAGTAGGAGAAGAGTGATAGAGATAGGAGAAAGAGAGTGAGAGAGAGAGAGAGAGAGAGAGAGAGAGAACCCGTGTGTGATCTCAACATAGTCAACACACAATGGTAGACGTTACTCTTCATGACCGCGTCCTTAACACCTTAGTTGTTGACGCACAGTAATTCACTATAACATGAACATTAATTGAGGCACTTGAAGATTAGGCAACCCAGTTGATCTCACTTGATAATTTAATACCCAAACCTAACCTAACTTAACATAATACACTAACACCCTAAACTAACCTAACAAACTATTAACCTAATCTAACCAAACCTAACCTAATCTAACCTAATTTAGTACAACCTGACCTAACAACATAACATAACCTAACTTAACAACCTAACTTAACAACATAACAACCAAACCTAACGTAACAAACTATTAACCTAATTTAACCAAACCTAACCTAATCTAAACCTAACCTACATTAAACCCCAAGGTGACATTAAGTCATAATTTAACCTAACCTAACGTAACCTTCACATCATAACTTAACCTCGCCTACTCTACCCTAATCTATCCATCCTAACCAACTCTAACCTTGATCATCATGTGTAAGACGACCTAACCTAACTTAATCTAACTTAACTAAACCTAACCTAACCTAACTTGGAATGAGCGGCATAACCCGAAGCACGTTATTAAACCTGCCCAGCAGACCAATGGCAGCCCTGATAAATATTTACAACTCAACCTTATCCGCTGGTTACTTTCCCAATGCCCTCAAGCGAGCAAAAATGATCTTCATTCCCAAAGAAGGCAAGGACCCAATACAGATAATAAACTACAGACCTATATCCTTACTGGAAATAATCGGGAAACTCTTGGAACGCATACTAAATAACAGACTGGATAAGTTCCTGGTTAACCACAACAAACTCAACCCAAGACAACACGGCTTTAGAAGAGGTAGAGGAACCCAAACGGCAATAGCAATAATAACAGAAATCACAGCCAAAGAAAAACAGCAAGGAAACCAAGTAAACAAAGTCTTAAGAGATGTGGAAAAGACATTTGATAAAGTGTGGCACAACGGACTAGCATATAAAATATTAAAACTAGACCTACCTGCAGAAATAGAAGGAATCCTATGTGACTACCTCCAAAACAGGACAGCACAGCTACAAATTGGCAGCAATTTAGGTCCACCCTTCGACCTAGAAAGCGGAGTGCCCCAGGGAGGCGTCCTATCCCCAACACTATTCTCCATATATACGAACAACTTACCTGAACCAACGCAACATAGCGAACACATTATCTTTGCCGATGACATCACACAAATCATATCATATCCCGGAAAATCAGAAGCAATGATGGCACGCCATACGGCCTTAGCAATAAAAAACATAAATGACTACTAAAAGAAATGGAAAATACAGACAAACATCAACATATTTAAAATCATAATAATTGCCAAGAAAAAGGTCGAACCAGTAATAGTAAATGGAGAAATTTACCCATACACCAACGAAGGCAGCATCCTGGGACTGAAACTCTCAACAGATAGTTACCAGAGCTTCATCAACGAAAAAGTCCACAAACTACGAAGCAAACTCTCAAAAATAATAAGATTAAAAAACCTGAACATACCAAACAAAAGGAAATTATACACGGCACTAATAAATTTAGTAATGTGCTACCCGCCTGTACCAACCAACTCATTTAGTGCAACGAGAATCAAAAAACTTCAAACGGTACAAAATAAAAACCTAAGATTCATATATAACACCAGTTAGGAAGAAAGAGTAACAAACGAAGAACTCCATAGAAGAGCCAACATCAACGCAGTAAACGTAGACATCTACATCCAAGCCAAAAGAACATGGGAACAAGTTAGACTCAGAAACTGTAGCTAACCGGCTCGACAACGAACCAGTAAGAAGAGCAAGAGAAGAACACGCTTGGTTCAGATTAAGCAGAATAAGAGTCAACAATCCGCCACCAATACCAAAATACATCTAATAATTGTCAAATTTAATACAAAAACAAAAAGAATTGTATAGCCAATAAATATTGTACCTTCAAGTCAAGCTTCAATCTTTCAATTAAACCAAAGGATAGGACCACCTCCTTGTGAACAAAAGGAGCAAGTTGGACCCTACACCTCTTCTTAGAAATTAAACCTCCCTACTATAAACAAAAAGCTTCATATCTCTAAAACAGAAAAATGTTTCATTAAAAAGATGAGTGACCAACGGACACTATCCTTGGCCTTTCCAACCCTTGTCTTCTTGCCCCTTCCTTCCACTCTTATTAAACAAAAGATACGTTGCTCAGCCAGCTCCACAAGAACCTGGCTAGAGGTCGTCACCCCCTTCCTTGGAACAATGGCTACTGCAAAAATAAGCATATTTTTAACTAAATGAAAAAGGCTTGAGAGCTAGAACCTAATCACGCAAGATGTAAGTTAAAATATAATTATTATAACCTCAGCATATTTGGTTCAGCCCGGACACTGTTTATCTCTTACTTTCCTTCAATTTTCCTCCCGCTTTTACCTTAACCCTAACCCCTCCCCCCCACCTTCCCCCCAATTACCACCAAAGAACTTCCAATCCTAATCCTTGTCCTCCCACCCAGCATTACAAGCAATAGCCCTCTACCTTATCTACAGACGTCAAGTCAAGTCAACCTAACCTAACCTAACCTAACCTAAATGTCATTTAGGTAAGTAAAATTCACATTCAAAAACAGACATATTATATAAAAGTTTAGTTCCTCTGACCAAAACGGAAGACATTTGAAAACCCTTATGTATCTGGTTAACACTTAGCCCGCTCTATCTCAGCGAGGGAGCTAATTAGCCGACCCTCACCAGCTGTTTACTACCAACGTCACCACCACGACCACCGCTAGTTCTGGCAGACTGACTTTACGGTTGTACCAGCTGAGACCTACATACATACATACACACACAACACACACACAAACTAATAAGTGAGGCTATCTACGGTATCAGCTGCGGCCAACATCTGTGACGCGCGTCCCTCCCTTCCTAGTGACATGTTTCACTGTTTTCATTAATGTTTGTCTGTGTTAATTGCCTCTGCTGTGTAGTACTTGTCTTTTTTTTTTGTCTTTTCGGCATTAGTTGACTGTGTTGTTGTTTCTGTCATAATGGACGAGTTGACGGTTCTGGGTAAACACAAGAAATACACTCTGCCACGTTCGTAGAGTGATACGGTATATATAGTTTGTAATAAAAGTTTAAAGTCCTGCTATAATAGTCGAGATAAGTTTATTCTAGAAACAGGGCCGCTATTTGCAATTACGTCACCACCTTCCCTGCAGATGACGCACGGATGGAGATACGAGTCAATTTAGAAGTAATGACATTGTCTAGACTTTGTTTTGAGAATGCCTGATGCGAGGTAAACATGACATCATAGTGCTGTTATTGTTTTGACGATTCTTTAATGAACCACTGGGATATATCATCATTTATATTAATTAATGGGTAAAAGTTTACTTTAACTACCATAAGTATTTGGATGCTTAGATTCCATATAGGCTATATTGGGTAAATTTTAAGTTTTGGTCATCCCTGTTCTTAGACATGCAGGCTGTTTTTTCTGGTGGTTTCCGATGTGTTATGAACGATTTAGACCTTCATTTCTATCGGAAATCACTAGTTTTGAGTTACTACCCCCCTTACTGGTGTATGTTAAGCTACCTTATAACTCATCACACCCTGTCTTAGCCTATGATCTGCATTTTCTTGTGCGATAGAAAAATGTTTTGCGACAGAAATCCTGTAGAGATAATGTGTCTTTTTGTTTAAGGTATTTAATCCCATTGTTAGAATCTGAAGGTTCCCCAGATGACCAAAACCAAAATAATACCAATATTGTTTGGAATGTTTATACTATGAAATTTGTAGTAGGGGCAGCTAATATCCATTGAATTAGTTAATGTGCTTAGTAATATTTATATATTCAAAATAGTATTTCTGTGTTGCACAGTAAAGCACAATTAATTATCTAATAATATTTATTTACAGAGCCGATCAGCCGAGAAGGTTGGACAACTACTTCCAGGGTTCATCGAGGCAAATGAAAGATATTTACCAAGAGTAGATGTATTTATGATTGTAGAGTGTTATCAAGAACTCCGCCATCCAGCTATGGAGCAAGTTAAATTACATCTGTCATCTGATCATCTCAAGCCCATCACCTGGCCATTGGTCGTCCTTAGTCCTTCCACAACATTAAATATAGACATCAGTGACGAAAACTTACATTTTCCAGACATGAAATAGAGAACAGTGATGAAAACTTCAATGTTGGAGTTATCGGTCTTTTGTATCATTTTGACACCCAGCAAGTAAATACACACGATGATACTTGAACAGTAATTTATCTTAATCTAAAAATAAGGTATGCCTGTGTATATCAACTTAATACTCACATCAAAATGACCTTCACAACAGTAGGTGCTGGATTCTGACATGGGGAAGCGCTGTCGAGCATCAAGCCACGATCTTTTTCTTATCTTCTTATCTTTCGGTACTGTGATAATTATTATGCCTGGTGAGAATTTTTCGGCACTCTTGCACATTGGCACAAAGCACCAACGACTCTTTTTCCTTTGCTTAAATATTGTATATGGCCACAAGTCCTGTATTTCTGCTGGTAACAACTCATACACCACAATTGGCTGCCTCCCTCTTGGCAGCGCGCCCCAGCTAGTGACGTCACAACCAATCACAGAGCTTTTCGCAGTCACGTGACCTTTTAGCAACTTTAACCCTTATTTTTGACACTTTTTGGCCCAATTTATTTAAAAATATCATTACCGTAGTGAATTTAACCGTTTTCTTTATCCATTGACCTGCCATCTTACGAAAAAATTCCGACCGTCAATTCGTCCATTCTAATGTTAGTTTAATTTGTTTTTATTTCACTTACACCTTACGTCATAACCATCACCTTTGTTAATATTTAGTAAATTGAAGTCATACTTTTTTTGTATATATCAAGATTCAGTCACAAGTACTGTTTGTATATATGAGGCGTATGTTTCCTGCCCGACTTATTCACACTTTTCAGTAGACTTGTTATATGCTGTACAGTAGATCTTACAGGTAATATCAGAGTTTATATAAGTGGTTATATTTTGTGTTTAGGGAAATAAATGTTTTCCAAACTGTTAATGATCTTGTTTGTGTTTGTGTCTTGTATTATATGACAACGTTTTCCATTTACTAAAGCTCGCTCCTGAGACTTACATACAATATATGTCTGTACAGTTTGCGTTTTATAATGCGTATGTAACTTTTCACACGTTCATTAATTTCCTTATATAAAAGAAAATATGGTGTTTTTGCATTTACACACCGCACAGTCCTACCACTAATCTATTCGAATAAGAAGTCTATTTATAAGATAATTTTCATCTATTACATAACCGGCGGAAATGTATAATAACGGAGAAAGCGTATCCAAAATTTTCTCTATTTTTCCATTAATCTTGCGCCATTATTGCCTACCTCACCTCCCACACTGCCTGTCTTCTTCATAAATCATCACGTGCACGCGTTCCCGTACACGTCACGCGGCCAATCAAAGGCGTTTTTGTTTTTGCAACCAATTAAAATGATTTTGGGTATAATTCGCTGTATATTTGGCCCAATCAAATTCGAGTTTTATTTTGGGTCTCATATTTTAATATTCAAGTTCAGTTCCGACCATGGAAGTCTGCGATGGGTGTCACTTAAATAATATGGAGCTGATTGCGAGTTTTTGGGAAAAAAACGAAGAAACTATAGCATTTTTTCGATCACATGGTGTTCTTCCAACCTCAGTAAAGTGTACTAAGAACAAGACTGAATGTAAATATCGCAAAGACCAACATATGTGGCGTTGTGTAAGAATCTCAGAATCCAACGACGAACAAGAACCAGGCCAATAAGGTAAGAAATAGGTGATTCCATCATATGGTGAGAGTCAGTTAGGTTAGGTTAGGGTTGGTTTTTGTTTTTCTAGTGTTTTTTGGGTGTATTTTGCCATAATTTTTTTTCGGAAAACGTCCAACTAAAAATAATCGATAAAAAAACCCGGCTAATTTCCGCCAGAAATGAAGGTCATATTCGGTCTAAACACACACAAATACATTATAAAAATATATTTTTGACTCTCTAACAGAGTGCGGTGTGACAGTGCAAATTTACCGAAAATATGAATTTATAAGTCTCTTTAAGTTTGTATAAGACTTTCATAAAAGAGGTAGCCAGTTCACACGCTGGCATGTCAGACCAAATATTTACTTAACTGTGACACATCGAGAAGTATTGCTCTCACACAAAGGTAGAGTGCTGGCGGGTCTCAGAGCTGCTGCCTCTTCAACATAGTATATAAGAACATAAGAATGGAGGAAACTGCAGCGGGCCTATTGGCCCATACTGGGCAGTCCCGTTTACACCCAACCCCTATTGCTCATATAAGCATCCAACCTATGTTTGAAGCAATTCAGCGTATTCGAGTTAATGATGATATTTGGTAACTTGTTCCATTCATCCACTACTCTGTTTCCAAACCAGTGTTTACCTATTTCACTCCTAAATCTAAATTTGTCTAATTTAAAACCATTGTTACGAGTTGGCTCCTGGTTGGATAATTTGAGTACCTTTGTAATGTCCCCTTTGTTTAGCCCTGCCTTCCACTTATACACCTCTATCAGGTCGCCCCTCGCTCTACGTCTCTCAAGGGAGTGCAAATTACGATGCTTTAACCTGTCTCTATACTCAAGGTTCCTAATGCCCGGGATTAGTGTTGTCATTCTCCTCTGAATTCTTTCCAAGGATTCTATATCCATTCTGTAATACGGTGACCAGAACTGAACTGCGTAATCCAGGTGTGGTCTTGTAACTAACACTCCTTTGTATGAACCCAAGTACTTTATTAGCCTTGTTACGAGCAAAAACACATTGTTTACTTGGCTTAAGGTTCCTACTTATCATTACTCCTAAATCTCTCTCGCAGTCGGATTTCTCTATGGCATCGTTGTTCATCTGGTATCTGGTTTCCCTGTTTACATCTCCTATACTGAGTGACTTTACATCTTAACGACAAAAATTCCGACCTTTTTTGTGATATACCCAGGAGGAGCTGTAGTCTACAAGGTTTTATAATACGAACTTAAATCTGAATGTCTTTATTCAAGACATCTTCAGAGGCAACTGGATTACATGGACAGAGAGAGGCTTAAATATGCAGGGTGACCTTATTAAACATGAGGTCAGGTCATAATGATGTCATCCACTAATCCCCACACCAACACACCTGACTAGTCACGTCGCCCCCTTCTCTTAAGCTCCTCTACGTGTGTGTTGACCGACGGACATTTCACCGATTTACATTTTACTGACGGACATTTCACCGACGGACATTTCACCGACGGACATTTTACTGACGGACATTTGGCCGAACGGACATTTAGCCGAATGGACAAATGGCGGAACCTAACCTAACCTAACCTAGCCAATACAAATGTGGAAAAAAAATATCATGCAAATGAATCACATTGCAATTATGTTATCTTTTTATCCTGTGTTTCATAAAGCAAACACATTGTAAAGAAGAAAGAAAAAAAGAAAAAGGCCATATGTCCATTCGCCCAAATGTCCGTTCTGCTAATTGTCCGTTCGGTCTATTGTCCATTCGGCCAAATGTCTGTCGGTTCAATGTCCGTTCGGTCAATTGTCCGTCGGTGAAAAGTCCGTCGGCTAGATGTCCTTCGGCCATCTGTCCGGCCACGATATATATATATATATATATATATATATATATATATATATATATATATATATATATATATATATATATATATATATATATATATATATATATATATATATATATATATATATATAATGTTTGACGAGAACAGCCCTCAATGACGACAATAAGTTCAGAACATTATTGATCCATTTCCACTTAGTTAAGACGGCTCACAGTTAACAATCACAACAAACAGCAGTTCACAAGCAATGTAAAATAGCTCAACCTGCCCTCAGGTAATGAAAATCCCTGGTGACGCGAATTGACACCAAGGCTTACATCCGCCTGAATTTACCGGCTCTTGTTAAGTTGTTCCTGGTCTCCCACAGTCGTCTCTCTCGTCCTCGACGTTCTCTGTACCTGCAGCTGGGTGTTTTTATGTGGTCACATTCATTTTATTAATTTTACATTTAAATTGTGTTTCTTTCGTTAGTTTTAGTGTAGGGTTTTGTTATTTGTTTAAAACATTATTTCCTTACGTTTGTTAACTTCCTACCATATTGTTTTGTAAATATAATTTTATACGAAACGTAACCTTAAATTTTTCCATCCCTTACTTCTTTAATTCGAAGAGTTTGACCTAGAAAATAAAACTGAGGAATTAATCAAGACTTGCAAACAAGTTACAGGAACTTGTTAACTTTTACTGGCGTTGATTGGAAGACTTGCCTATTGCAAAGAGTTCGTAATTTATCTAAATTCACTAGAGTCTAGACGACTCACAATGAGATCCAGAATTCAGGCAAAGTTTTAATCCATGTAACAATATATTATGACGAATTCTCATGTTTTATTACATGTAAATATGTATATTGTAAAACCTGTCGGCTTTCTACCGGTGAGCAGACACTGACACCACCGCCCTACAACGGCCACCCCCTTCAAAGCAGCTAATGGTTGTCTCACCTGTTGGATCACCGATAAACAACCTTCATCTATACCTTCAGTGAAAAGTTAAAACGTGATAAATAGAAAAATAGTCAAATTAGCAATAAAAAGGCAATGTCAAGACAGTGAATTTCTTAGAGAAAATTTAAATAAAATAAAAGGACTTAAACACTTCAACGATGATTAGCCTAGTTAAGGTGTTCCCGCCTTAACTCAAAGCTCCTCCCACTAGTCCCGTGGCCCTTAAGTACTCACAGGACAGCGGAAGGAGGTCAGTTCTGATCAAAACCCCAGCCAGGGTAGTGCAACCTTACCCAAGGATATACTCAATCTTTACGGTCTCTTCAGCTGTTTCCACTAATTCAGCTGAGTATATCTCTTGTCTTACATAGTTATTGCTATTGAAACATTATTTAGCCAGAAAAATACAGATACCGGGTGGATAAATAATAACAATATTGACATGGCTCACCTGAGCGGGAGGTGAGGCTGGGGTGGTGTTTCTGGTCGGCTGCTCACTGCAATGGCCCCGTGGCCAAACACAGGTTGAACAGGTGAGGCGATAGTTCAACAAAAGTATACAGGTGAGGCGATAGTTCAACAAAAGCATACAGGCGAGGCGATAGTTCAACAAAAGTATGCAGGAGAGTTCCAGCTGGGCACCGAGGACAGAGCCAGGGTAGCCAGTAAGTCTCCATAAGAATATTTGATGTTAATTATATTGGTATTAAAATGATACTGATCATGTTAACGATGCAGGTGTAAGAAAATCCTCTTTTTAGTCAGTTGTTCATTACCATTTCAGCATTAACATTAATGTCTTAATAAAATGATAAACCAAAGTTACACAAACTGAAACAAAAATAATTTATATTTCAACAAGTAATATTGACAACTAATATGTCCTTTAAAACTGATGTTAGGAGTAATATCACGATTAGTGTGGTGATTAATGCGATGGTGTTTGTGTTGGTGCTTCTCTGTGTGGTGAGTGTGATGATGGTGCTTCACTGTGTGGCGAGTGTGATGATGGTGCTTCACTGTGTGGTGAGTGTGATGATGGTGCTTCTCTGTGTGGCGAGTGTGATGATGGTGCTTCTCTGTGTGGCGAGTGTGATGATGGTGCTTCTCTGTGTGTTGAGTGTGATGATGGTGCTTCTCTGTGTGGCGAGTGTGATGATGGTGCTTCTCTGTGTGGTGAGTGTGATGATGGTGCTTCTCTGTGTGGCGAGTGTGATGATGGTGCTTCTCTGTGTGGTGAGAGTGTGATGATGGTGCTTCTCTGTGTGGCAGAGTGTGATGATGGTGCTTCTGTGTGCGAGTGTGATGGTGCTTCTCTGTGTGGAGTGTGGTGATGGTGCTTCTCTGTGTGGCAGGTGTGATGATGGTGCTTCACTGTGTGGTGAGTGTGATGATGGTGCTTCTCTGTGTGGTGAGTGTGATGATGGTGCTTCTCTGTGTGGTGAGTGTGATGATGGTGCTTCTCTGTGTGGCGAGTGTGATGATGGTGCTTCTCTGTGTGGCGAGTGTGATGATGGTGCTTCACTGTGTGGTGAGTGTGATGATGGTGCTTCACTGTGTGGTGAGTGTGATGATGGTGCTTCACTGTGTGGTGAGTGTGATGATGGTGCTTCTGTATGTGGTGAGTGTGATGATGGTGCTTCTGTATGTGGCGAGTGTGATGATGGTGCTTCTGTATGTGGTGAGTGTGATGATGGTGCTTCTGTATGTGGTGAGTGTGATGATGGTGCTTCTGTATGTGGTGAGTGTGATGATGGTGCTTCTGTATGTGGTGAGTGTGATGATGGTGCTTCTGTATGTGGTGAGTGTGATGATGGTGCTTCTGTATGTGGTGAGTGTGATGATGGTGCTTCTGTATGTGGTGAGTGTGATGATGGTGCTTCTGTATGTGGTGAGTGTGATGATGGTGCTTCTGTATGTGGTGAGTGTGATGATGGTGCTCTCTGTGGTGAGGTGTGATGATGGTGCTTCACTGTGTGGTGAGTGTGATGATGGTGCTTCTCTGTGTGGTGAGTGTGATGATGGTGCTTCTCTGTGTGGTGAATGTGATGATGGTGCCTGTATGTGGTGAATGTGATGATGGTGCTTCTGTGTGGCGAGTGTGATGATGGTGCTTCACTGTGTGGTGAGTGTGATGATGGTGCTTCTCTGTGTGGTGAGTGATGATGGTGCTTCTCTGTGTGGGAGTGATGATGGTGCTTCTTGTGTGAATGTGATGATGGTGTCTGTATGTGGTGAATGATGATGGTGCTTCGTGTGGCGGAGTGTGATGATGGTGCTTCACTGTGTGTGGTGAGAGTATTGATGGTGCTTCTTGTGTGGTGAATGTGATGATGGTGCTTCTGTATGTGGAATGTGATGATGGGCTTCTGTGGTGAGTGTGATGATGGCATTTGTATGGGTGAGTGTGATGATGGTGTTTGTATGTGTTGAATGTGATGATGGTGCTTCTGTGTGGCGAGGTGATGATGGTGCTTCACTGTGTGTGAGTGTGATGATGGTGCTTCTGTTTGGTGAGTGTGATGATGGTGCTCTGTATGTGGAGGATGATGGTGCTTCACTGTGTGGTGAGGTGATGATGGTGCTTGTGTGGCGAGGGTATGTATTATTACAAGTGAAAAATCATAAATACTATATTGGTTTGTCGGTCATTAACTTGGTAAAACTTTTGTATTGACCAATACATGATGCGTTAATGAGCCTTAAGACATTGGTGCTGATTATAGAACATTCCGTTCTTACTGTAAGGCTGCTTTAATTCTCTGACGCTGTTGTACACAACTGACTTGGATGTTCCCACGGGTGTAGAGGTGTACCAATAGCCTCCAGGCTGCTGACACGCCAAACAATATTGATGGTCATTAAAATTTTGATTACATAGGCCGAAAGAGATAATTACGAAATACTACTAGCATGTATTGGCAAAGGCAGCCCAGAACCTTCAGGAACTCCGCCGAGTGGGCCCCATAGGCCACCCTTCTTGGCCAATCTCCTTCGGTACGGAGGCAGCTAAGGGTCTTCAGGACTCCGCCGAGAGGGCCAGAACAGCCATCCTCACGCCCCCAAGGAGTGATGCTAGCGAAGGTCCCGCTGGACCCCCGTGTAAGGTTGAGACTTTTCCTCTATTTCTCTCTAAGACTGAGAGAGGCAACACTGGCTAGTGACGCTAAGAGTATCTACTGTCATATCTTGATATACTTAGTACTTATTCTTACGTAGCTTCCACAACACACCGAGACTTTGGTGTTTGTTTCTGCAAGTAAAGGAGATATAGTGAGTCAACCTGAGACGTTAGCCAGCTGGTGCACGAGTTTGGACTTACGACCACAAGTAACCACAACTTATATGAAGTATACAGGTATACAGTCCCCAGTAACTTTTGCCAGATTCTTCACTTTGTGGTATAAATAATATAGTATTAACATTATTTACCACTGCTTAGAGGTGTGATGTTTGATGTTTCTTAGTTTAATATTTATAGACAGGCAGCTTAATGAGGTGATGACCTTCACGGCCAGCAGGAGTTGTACTGACAGCCCAACGATGTGTTCAGTGTATCAGAGAACTGTGTATATTAACTAAGGCATGAGACTTGGCCTGCTGCTGTACTATGACAACATTATGTCGTGTGGGACATCACCAGAGTACTCCTGTGTTGGCCTAAGCAGACATATTCTAAAACCGCTGCTTTATCCTTTTAGCACCGGCCAGTGGACATGTTTGTTGTCCATTAGACATAATATATAACTGATTTACTTCACGTTTGTGGGAGCAGTAAAAGTAACATTATATTCAAAGTAAAGGGGAGGTATGACCTGAACGATTATGACGAGTATTCAAGGGTATATGATGCTCTGTGTGTTCGTGCGTGCGTTGACACTCTGTGAGCTGCCGACCAGTAAGGACCCCTGGTCTCACCTACCGCTCGACCTGAGTGGGCTAGTAATTATGGTTTCTGACTGTACGTATTATTGATTGTGTTTGATTCCGACTTGTATATATATCTGTGTGTATTTCCCTCCTGACTTATCTTGTGAGTGATATGTACAGTGACTTGCATTTAATTTAACTTAATTACGTGTGCTGTGTCTTGACCCCCCCCCTCTTGTGTTTGAACCATTTTAACTTTAAGTGAAAAAAGATTAAAAAAAGTTTCAACTCCTTTTATTATATAATTGTGTTAAGTTATTTAAAAATAACATTAGGTGTAAATTATGTTAACTGTAAAATTGAAATACCCAATTTCTTACCCCATGTGGAGATGTGATTATGCCTAGAAATAATGAAAGATCTCATTTTACAACAAGTGGTTAACTTAAATGCTTTATGAGACATTTACCCTTAATGTCTGGGGGGGAGGGGGGGCTGTGGCTACTTCTCTACATGTTACCTGTTCCTTGAGTCTGCTATCGTTTGTCGACTGGGCGTACCATCACCACCACCATCACCACCTACAACTACTACCACCACCACCATCACCACCTCCAACTACTACCACCATCACCACCTACATTTACTTCCACCACCACCACCCACCACCACATCACCACCTCCAACTACTACCACCACCACCACCACCATCACCACCTCCAACTACTACCACCATCACCACCTACAACTACTACCACCACCACCACCACCACCACCACCACCACCCACTCACCACCACCACCACCACCACCACCACCATCACCACCACCACCACCACCACCACCTCCAACTGCTACCACCATCACCACTACATTTACTTCCACCCCTATTACTACTTTGCTGTCACTTTTTATGGGGAATTAGCCCACCTGGCACAGATCTCTGACCTCATCGGGGCCTGGGGGCGAAAATAAATAAAAACTGAGAAATGATTTATGAATGTTGTGGTGTCAGTAATAAGAGAAGCAATTGAGACCCTGCAATTGTGTGCAAATGAGGCACAAACTCAGATCAGCCACGTGGAACTTGGTCACAATTTTTGTGATGCCATATGGCAGCAGGGTCTACCATACTTGGAATCGAGTATGACGATCATCCAGCTATGATGCAATGATATGAGTTATTGAGGATGTCACCTACGTTTGTAAGTTAGGTGACTAGAGAGGCCGATATGGGACCGGCAGGGTCGTTCACAGATATTGCACATGTGGAGGGCTACATCTAGTGCGGGAGGGGCGGCGGCAGCGTCTTGCCGGCGTTGGCGCTCGTCTGCCTCGGTATGCAGTCAGGCTAACTCAAAAGTATTGACACCTTCTTGTGTGGTGCTTCGCCAAGCGTTACGGTGTTGAGTAATCGTCTCCCAGGTGAAGGGGTCGATTTGGCATTTTTTCAGGTTTGTCTTAACACTATCCTTATACATTTTCAGTTGCCCGCCAGCGTTATGTTTACTGTTCGTTAGGTAACTGTAAAGTAGCTACTTTGGCAGTATACTGTTGCCCATGCGGGTAACATGGCCAATCCAACGTAGTCGTTCATGGAAAATGGTAGCCTCGATGCTCCTACAGTTGGTGTCCACGAGAATACTGGCATTTGTTCTCTTGGCTTCCCAGCGAACTTAGGGAATAGAACGTAGACTACGTTGGTAAAAGTTTTCAAGTGCCTTGAGGTGTCTCCTGCATGTGACCCATGACTCACTGCCATATAGCAGGGTGGGGAGGATCACTGTTCGATATACATGCAATTTTGTAGATAATTTCAGCTCTCTACAGCTTAAAACACGGGTACTGAGTCTGCCAAAGGCTTGAGATACACATCTAACCTGATGTTGAATCTCTTCATCGATGTCTGCAGTGGTGGACAGGTGGGAGCCGAGATACTGAAAGTGGGTAACATTAGAGAGGGTAGTGCCAGTAAGCTGGATGGATGGTGGAGGTGTGGCTGAACTAGGGGCGGGCTAAAAGAGAATCTGAGTCTTACATCAAATCACCTCAAGGCTTAAATGTGCACACGCATTTGCGTAGGTGTTCATGATATCCTGTATGTCGCATTCAGTGTAGCCAACAAGTGTGAGGTCGTTTGCATACTGAAGTTCAGTAACGGAAGCTGCTGACACCTTTGTCCCTGCCTGGAGTCGTCTTATTTTGAAAAGACCCTTCATCCAGTACTTGATGTCCACCCCACCAGCTAAATTGGCACTGGCACGAGTAAGGAAGGCAGCCAAGAAAATGGAAAAGAGAGATGGTGCCATTACACATCCTTGTTTTACTCCCATATGGATGGGGAAGAACTGAGACTGGGTGCCATTGTGCAGGACACTGCCGTTCATGCCATCTTGGAGTTGCCTCACAATGGCGATAAATTTTGGTGGACAGCCAAAACGTCTGAGGGTCCTCCAGAGAGTTTCCTTGTTGACCGAGTCGAAGGCCTTGGTTAGGTCGAAGAAGGCCAGGTACAAGTCACGACGCTGTACTCTGCACTTTTCCTGTATCTGGCGGGCAGCAAAGATCATGTCAGTGGTGCCACATGATGTTCTAAAACCACAGTAAGATTCTGGGAGGAAGTTTTACACCTCAGGAAGAAGTCTGTTTAGAAGGACTCCAACGATAATCGTGCCAGTTACAAACAGCAGCGAGATCCCACTGTAGTTGCCACCGGTCTCCCATATTCTTATAGATATTGACGATCGAGGCGTCTTTAAGATCTTGAGGTATTTCCTCCTTTTCCCATATATTCACTCAGGAGAGAGTAGAGACGGATGGTAAGCAGAGGTCCTCCTTCTTTATACACTTCGCCTGGGATTCCATCAGGCCCTGAGGCTTTGTTATTTTTCATCTGTTTGATGGCAGTAGCTACCTCATCCAGAGACAGAGGATAGCTGAGGTGGGCATCTCTGGATGCTGAGGGACCTGCTGGGTAGTCACGACATTCACATTGGTGTTACGGTTGAACAGTGAATGGTAGTGCTCTTTCCAGTGCTGAAGGATGCTCTCTTCGACTTTAGTTAGGGAGTTATCGTCGGATGAGCGGAAGGGGTTGTACCATGAGTGATTGGCCAATAATATGTTTTGGTGGAATTGAAAAATTCGCTCATCTCGTGCTGATTTGCAAGTTTTTGTGTTTCACATACTTTATTTTTAAACCTGTCGTTCTTTAGATTGCAAAGTTCGTGCTGTGCCGCCGCTTTCTTCTTTCGGAAGGTATCAGCTTTAGTCCGAGACTGAGGGTTGTTCTGCCAGTCAGTTAAAGCAGCACGTTTATCATTGATGAGTACATTGATTTCCGGGTCATTTTCATCAAACCAGTCCTGGTGTATTCTTTCAATCTGGCCGAGGGTCTCTCTGCAGGTTTTTGTCATGACAGTGTCGAGAATATCCACTTCGGCACTGGGATTTGGGTTGTTTGTGGTCGGGTTGCTTATCAGCCCATGTTCGAGCTCCTCTCTGAAAGCTTGTGTTACCTCTGGATCCTTCAGACGCTTAGAGTTAAAACCTCTTCTGAAGCCTTGCTGGTTTCACCGTTTTGGGCGACGTGAAGTGAAAGCTTGGTTCTGATGAGCTGATGATCAGTGCCGCAGTGGTCTGAGCCACGCATGGCTCAGGTGATGGGAACATCTCGGCGATCTCTTTCTCTGACAGTGATGTAGTCAATGAGACGCCAGTACTTGGATTGTGGGTGTTGAAACTAACCCTTGAACTTGTCAGCGTGACTAAGTAAGGTATTGGCAATAGTGAGGCTGTGTGCAGCACACTTGCTGAGGAGGAGTAGGCCGTTGGGATTACACTTGCCTAGTCCATTTCTCCCTATGGTTCCCTGCCAAATGTCAGCATCTCTGCCATCTCTGGCATGGAAGTTACCAAGGAACACAACCTTATATTCTGTGGGGATAGAGGTTAGCACACTGTTGAGGTCAGCATAAAAGGCCTCCTTAATGTCATCCTCTGCATTCAGTGTTGGGGCATATGCATTGATGAAAAAGGCATGACGTGAGTGATTCAGTGAGATATGGAGCATCATGAAGCACTTGTTGATCCCAACAGACATTTCAGTTAGCCTGTGTAGGATGTGTTGGTGGATGGCAAACCCTACTCCATAAGTGCGGTTTCTCTCCACAGCAGGCTTACCCTTCCAGAAGAAGGTATCAATATAGGTATACCTAGCCAGCTCTTTTGCCACAAGGACAGTTCATCATTATGGATGCTCAGTTGTGCCAGCATCTAGAAGGGTCCTGACATTCCATGCAGCGACTATAAGAGGTTGCATAGTTTGTTTTTGTTTTGATCTGTGATTATGATTGTGTTTTCGACCGCATAAGGATGACCTTACTGGGTGTGGTTGCCCAGTCTGGTTGGTTCTTTAGGCAGGCTATGTTTAGGGCACCTATTCTAGCCCCCTTCCCATGTGGGGTAGGCAGAGTGGCTCCTCGAAAGGGCTGTTCAGTCGCACAGACAGGACTGGATTGCACTGCTGCCTAGATCCCAGCGCATTAACGACCATCTTAAGTATGCTGCCCATGTGCAAAATTGTGACTAGAAACTCCCGGCAGTCATCTCTGCCTCTCGTCCGTCGCCATAGGACTTTTGGGGGTATAGGGGTTTTGATGATGATGAGAGGTATGATGAGCTGGATGATGGCTGCACTTGAGTTGATTTATGTGATGAGGCAGGAGCGCAGGCTGCAACTACACATCTTGGCTCTCCATTTTCCTGATCCTGTGGTGCAAGTGTTGCAACGACTGGGGAGAGGGAGAGTTGCAATGGATTGCTGATAGCCTAGTTTGTTGGATTTCGCCTTAATATCCTGTCCATCATGCATTGCCTTCGTCCAATGGTGTAGCTGTTGGTTTACCTATGGTGGTCACCTCCTTCGCCTATTCCGCCATTGGGGTATTGTTGGAGCTTTATAAGCATATCTGCCTGATGCGGGGCTCCACCACAGATTTTTCGTTCGGGGTTTACTCCCGTAGCCTTATACCTACCAAGGTTAATCCGGAAGGCAGCGAGGCAATGGTTGGTAGGTGCCAGGATGTGTCCACGTGCCAATGAGCCTATACGCCGTCTCTCTGGGGTCCACTGTTACCACCATCACCAACAACTTCTAATACAGCTACTGATACCGCCACCATCTCCACCACCAAAAACTACTACCACCATCACCACCAATAACTACTACCACCACCGCCACCACCACCAAATACTACTATACCACCACCACCAACTACAACTACTACCACCACCACCTGCATCCTCACCACTAACAACTACCACGAACAAAATCACCAACAACATCACCAACAACATCACCAACAACATCACCAACAATATCACCACCAACAACTATCAACACCACCACCAACAACTACCATCAACATCACCAACAACATCACCAACATCACCACCAACAACTATCACCACCAACAACATCACCATCACCACCAACATCACCCACCAACATCACCACCACCACCAACATCACCACCAACATCATCACCACCACCACAACACCACCACCACCACCAACAACTACCATCAACATCACCAACAACATCACCAACATCACCACCAACAACTATCACCACCACCAACATCACCATCACCACCACCATATCATCATCACCACCAACAACTAACACCACCACCAACATCACCACCACCACATCACATCATCACCTCCAACAACTATCACCACCACCACATCACCACCACCACATCATCACCACCACATCATCACCACCATCATCACCCATCATCACCACCACATCATCACCACCAACATCACCACCACCACCAACATCATCATCACCACCCATCACCATCATCACCACCACCATCATCACCACCACCAACATCACCACCACCAACACCACCACCACCACCACCACCACCACCAACATCACCATCATACCAACATCACCACCACCACCAACATCACCACCACCACCAACATCACCACCACCAACATCACCACCACCACCAACATCATCACCACCAACATCACCACCACCACCAACATCATCACCACCACCACTAACATCATCACCACCACCACCACCAACATCACCACCTCCATCACCACCACCACCATCATCACCACCACCAACGTCACCACCACCATCACCACCAGATCACCACCACCAACATCACCCACCACCACCAACATCACCACCCACCCTCACCACCACCACCAACATCACCACCACCACCAACATCAACACCACCACCACCACATCACCACCATCACCACCATCATCATCACCATCAACATCACCACCAACATCAACTCCACCACCATCATCACCATCATCATCACCACCACCACCACCACCACCACACCACATCAACTCCACCACCACCAACACCATCATCAACTACCAGTAACATCAAGCCTCATTCAACCTGGTAATGAATCCCGCTTGACGAGCTGTAACAAAGTACCAGAGATTAATAATTAAAAAACTGTATTTGATTTCCATTGTTTACTTAATGCTCGGGGCACTTAGAGAAAAGACCCGGAAATATTGCTCTTTTATTCAGTGTTCAACGAAAAATAATGTCCAGATTTTAAGCGAGTTTATATCAAAATTTGGACATTCCTTTTCGGTGTCCATGTAGAGACTTCAGATTTTAAGTTGTTTTATATATAAATTTGGACATTCCTTCGTGTCCTAGAATGTCGATTTTAAGTTGTTTATATAAATTTGGACATTCCTTTTCGGTGTCCTTGTAGAGAATGTCAGATTTTATTGGTTATATATAAATTTGGACATTCCTTTTCGGTGTCCTTGTAGAGAATGTCAGATTTTAAGTTAGTTTATATCATTGAATCGGGTGGAATTCAGATTTTGTTGTTTTATAATTTGTCTTTCGGTCTTGTAGAGAATGTCCAGATTTTAAGTTAGTTTATATATAAATTTGGACATTCCTTTTCGGTGTCCTTGTAGAGAATGTCCAGATTTTAAGTTAGTTTATATATAAATTTGGACATTCCTTTTCGGTGTCCTTGTAGAGAATGTCCAGATTTTAAGTTAGTTTATATCAAAATTTGGACATTCCTTTTCGGTGTCCTTGTAGAGAATGTCCAGATTTTAAGTTAGTTTATATATAAATTTGGACATTCCTTTTCGGTGTCCTTGTAGAGAATGTCTAGATTTTAAGTGGGTTTATATCAAAATTTGGACATTCCTTTTCGGTGTCCTTGTAGAGAATGTCCAGATTTTAAGTTAGTTTATATATAAATTTGGACATTCCTTTTCGGTGTCCGTGTAGAGAATGTCCAGATTTTAAGTGGGTTTATATAAAAATTTGGACATTCTTCTTCGGTGTCCTTGCAGAGAATGTCCAGATTTTAAGTCGATATATATATTAGAGTTTGGGCATTTATTTTATATTTTTCGGTGAGTTTGTATATTTGTTCCTCTCGGTGTTAAGACAAGACTTTCAAAATATTATCGATGGAGAAATATACCAAAATTATCCATATTTTTATGTGGTTTTCGACGACTAGGAATTTGAGGAGTTTTGTTCGCCTGAAATATATAAATAAATATTTTTTCAATTACTTTTTGTTTTCTATGGTAATTCTTCTAAGCATTTATTCTTTTCGAAATTATTTTAAAATTTGTTTGGATTACATTTTACTGTTTTTAAAGTTATTTTACTAAGTTTTTCTGGATTCCTTAAGTTATTATTGTTAGTTTTATTATTTATTAAAGTCAACCCTTAAACAGGTCAGCAACATACACTACGGACATTATACTGTATAAACATTTATAATTAGTTCTCGGAGACGTAAACTTTATTTTAAGTGCCACAATATATTTATTTATATACCTCTTGTAATATACTGGAGGCACAATGTATCACAGTAAAGAGAGAGGAAAAGAGAGAGAGAGAGAGAGAGAGAGAGAGAGAGAGAGAGAGCAGTATTATCAAGAAAGCAAACAAGTAAAAAGACCGCAGACAATAACAAGCAATTTTATCGCTCACCGACCACAACCTAGCCAACACCAAGGTCTATAGAAGAACAATTAATATATTTCAACATATTTTAAACATATTTTAGGTAATTAAATTCGATAATTAATACCTGTATATAGTGAGCTAGTTATGAGAATAAAATTAATATTGTTACATTTAGATAGTTAGTAATTAACTATATTATCAATCCTATTACATCTAAATAGTTTGTTTTCAATTAATGATATTATCAATATTATCAGTATTCAATCACATAAAAATAATTAGTTTTTGATTAATTTTTTTGTTGAACATTTTATCTATAAATTTATGCCTCTCTCTCTCTCTCTCTCTCTCTCTCTCTCTCTCTCTCTCTCTCTCTCTCTCTCTCTCTCTCTCTCTCTCTCTCTCTCTCTCTCTCTCCCTCCCTCACTCCTTCCCTCCCTCTCTCACAGCATCACTCCCAACTATTGGTGAGACAGACTCCATTACTCCCGGCATCTGGGAGTGTCACGTCTCATTACACACAATTACTGCTATCTCCTGCATCCTGCCTGCTCTCATTTACATATTGCATCGTCAACAATGATATCCGTCGCGCTGTTGTGGAGGGAAGGAGAGAGGTGGTGAGGGAAGGAAGGAGGGAGGGATAGTGGGAAGGAAGGATAGAGGTAAGGGAAGGAAGGATAGAGGTAGTGAGAGAAGGACGGAGGGAGGTGGTGAAGAAAGGAAGGAGATGGTGAGGGGAAGAGGTGAGGGAAGAGAAGGAGGGAGATGGTGAGGGGAAAAGGTGGGAGGGAGGGAGGGAGGGAGGAGGGATAGTGGGAGGGAAGTGAAAGAAGAAGGGAAGGAAAGGACGGTGGTGACGAAGAAGGGAGGTAGTGACGGAGGGAGAGACGGAAGAAGGGAGGGCTGGAGGGAGGGAGGAGATAAGAATGAAGGATGGAGGAAGGAAGAGAACATGATTATAAAATATCAAAAAGAAAAGATAGATAGATATATTCTCTCTCTCTCTCTCTCTCTCTCTCTCTCTCTCTCTCTCTCTCTCTCTCTCTCTCTCCACACGAAATACTCACACATCCAAAACAAAAATAAACATATCTCTGTAATTCCACAACTATCCATAAAAAAATCCGGATAGCTGACCTGACTTAGAAAAACGAGAGGGCGGATGAATTACGAAAACCTAAAAAAAAAAACACACACGGGATGAATATGCGAGTCATGAGGAAACGGCGATAAAGAGCGAGGATTCATGGCGAACGAGGAACGTGTATGAGGGAAGGGAAGAGAGTATACCCAAGCGAAGGTTCTCGGGGGTATTGAGAAAGGTGGCTTGCAAGATGCTACGGGACAGTTATGGCTACAGAAAACCCATTACGTATGATATAAGCAGACGGGAATGGCTCACAGGAGGCATTTTTGCATATAGAAGATGGGGGGGAGGGGGGAAAGGTAAGGAGGCAGAGTCAATAAAAGGATGATAAAAACAGTGGATGTAAGAGGGAAAGAGGTAGGGAGGAAGAGAGATAGAGAGGTGGAGGGTAAACTTAATAATAATAATAATAATAATAATAATTATTATTAACGGTGGTGGTGGTAGTGTTCGGTGGTAAAAATAATAATAATAATAATTATTATTAACGGTGGTGGTGGTAGTGTGCGGTGGTAATAATAATAATAATAATAATAATAATTAACGGTGGTGGTGGTAGAGGCGGAACTGGCTTTGCATACGAGGGAGGGGCAAGAGGACGAGGCACTGGAAAAATACTGCAAGTTTGGGAAAGAATAAAAGAGAGAGAAAGAAAGGGAGCAAGAGAGAGAAGGGGAGAGAGAGAAAAAAAGTGGAAAGAAAAAAGATTTGACTCGACAGAAAATAGGTTAGGTGCGTGGGAAAATAGAATAGGTACGTGGGAATAAAGACCAAATTCATGGGAAAAAAGACATAATTTGTGGGAGAAACACCAAAATCGTGAGAAAAAAAAATACGTGAAAAAAGTTCAAATTCGAGGGAAAAAACAATTGAGAAACTGGGAGGACAACAATGCTATCACGAATCTGTGTAAACGAAGAACGGTTGTAACACTGCAGCACTGAGCTCACACACACACACACACACACACACACACACGTCAGCGTTACGGGTCACCTATATTGACACAACAACAATTACAGTATTAAGTCATTTTCCATCTCTATAAAACGTTATTATTGTACAGTATCACCCAAAAGTTCGTTAACTCTCCCAGCCAGCTATTGCTGCACTCCCTGCTTCAGGTGTTTGAAACTGTCTCAGTACCAACCAGAACATGAAACCGATACAAATTATTCTAAAGGTTCGAAGTAACAGACTCAAGTTCAAACATCTGAAGCAGGCAGTGCAGCAATAGCTGGCTGGGAGAGTTAACCAACTTTTGGGGGAGACTGTACCAAGATATTTGTATTAGTTGTAGTACTTGGTTAATTTGCATGTGAATCTAGATTGTATAGTTTCCTCGTTGATGTTGATTAGAGTTATTGATGCTCACGTAATCTAACATAACATAACATAACCGAGCTAGTTGCCATACTTGGTTACTTTAAATTATTGTATATTAGCTGAATGTATGAGGGATTACATGAAATGACTTAAAATTTTAGGGATTACGTGACATCCTCACTTATGTAGATTCCATGTAACATATATGTTTATTGTTATCAGTTGTAAGAATGAAACAGCCAGTCCCAGAAGCCTTGTGATATTAGCCAGTGTAAGCCCTGCAGAGGCTCTTACAGCAGGCCCATGGGAAGAGGTTGTTGCTGCCTCGGCCCACCACAAGTCTCACCAACAGGTAATTGGGTGTTGGGAGAGAGTAAAAATAGAGAAAGTTTTTAGAGGATAACAGATTGATTCACTCACTGGTAGACCCGGAGCTGTCCTGACTGGTTATTTTATCATCAGAGGCTGTGATAACTGTCATCAACATACAACACTGTAATAACTATCATCTACACAACACTGTAATAACTATCATCTACACAACACTGTAATAACTATCATGTACACAACACTGCAATAACTATCATCTACACAACACTGTAATAACTAACATCTACACAACACTGTAATAACTATCATGTACACAACACTGTAATAACTATCATGTACACAACACTGTAATAACTATCATCTACACAACACTGTAATAACTATCATCTACACAACACTGTAATAACTATCATCTACACAACACTGTAATAACTATCATGTACACAACACTGTAATAACTATCATCTACACACAACACTGTAATAACTATCATCTACACACAACACTGTAATTTCTATCATCTTCACACAACACTGTAATAACTATCATCAACACAACACTGTAATAACTATCATGTACACAACACTGTAATAACTATCATGTACACAACACTGTAATAACTATCATCTACACACAACACTGTAATAACTATCATCAACACAACACTGTAATAACTCTCATCTACACAACACTGTAATAACTATCATCTACACAACACTGTAATAACTATCATGTACACAACACTGTAATAACTATCATGTACACAACACTGTAATAGCTATCATCTACACACAACACTGTAATAACTATCATCAACACAACACTGTAATAACTATCATCTACACAACACTGTAATAACTATCATCTTCACACAACACTGTAATAACTATCATCTTCACACAACACTGTAATAACTATCATCTACACAACACTGTAATAACTATCATCTTCACACAACACTGTAATAACTATCATCTACACAACACTGTAATAACTATCATCTACACAACACTGTAATAACTATCATCTACACAACACTGTAATAACTATCATCTACACAACACTGTAATAACTATCATCTACACAACACTGTAATAACTATCATGTACTAACTATCATCTACACAACACTGTAATAACTATCATCTACACAACACTGTAATAACTATCATGTACACAACACTGTAATAACTATCATCTACACAACACTGTAATAACTATCATCTACACAACACTGTAATAACTATCATCTTCACACAACACTGTAATAACTATCATCTACACAACACTGTAATAACTATCATCTACACAACACTGTAATAACTATCATCTACACAACACTAGGCAACACTGATCTACTCACTATTCCTGTGTCGTGTAATCCAAAAATAAGTCAGTTTTATTACATTTTCAAACTATTTTTATTACATGGTACAAGCTGACGACTGTTGTAGCTTGCTGAATGACAATGGAGACAGATTTGTTTTATGCAATTGACCTGTCCAGAACATTTTGCATTAATGACCTTATACTTATATGTGAATTTTAACTTACATTTTTTAATCAAATCTGTTGTCTTATATATTTTAATCTTACGAAACTTCACAGATACTTTATTTAGATCAATGTAAATGTCGGGGAGAATATTTGTACTGTGCCTGTTATCAAGTGTTGGTCAGAGTTCCTCTAAATGTTGCCTATATCACATTAATAAGTTTGAGTCAGCCATATTATGATATTAGATAAAAAGAAATTAAATGGTAATTTTAATGAATCAATCTTTGGATAATGTTCAGCCAATACATATACTGTTAAATTCACTAGAAAATGGTAAATGGCCATTAGAAACTGCAGAAGGCCATTCACGTGATCTTCTTCCTAATTGGTCCAGTGTTAACTCCCACACTGGTTGACACACACTGGTAAAACTGTGCAAGAAATAGATAATAATAAAATATAAGAACAATACTACAAATATTTATCACAGTTTAGACCAAGTGAGAGTTTTACCCTGGGTGTTAAGGGTTGTTCCATCATATAACTTGTTTAGTGTTCTCTCTTTATTCAACTTGTATTACTCAACACTTCACAGGGGACAGATGTATTTGTATTCCTTACTTATTTTTGTCTTTCTCTGTACAGTATTTTCTATGAGGTTTTTTCACCTAATTCCCGTAAAAAAAAAAAAGCTTGTGTGTTGCTTGTGCTGTTAATACGGTTTTGTTTGCATGCATTATTCTCTAACTACTTCCTCACTTTTTTTTTCTTTAATAGGTAAGGTTCAGATTCTATTGTCCTTTAGTTATTGGAGCATAAATTATTTTGGGTAATATATACTGTATACGTATATATTTCTTTTTTATAACCATTTTTTTTATCTTTATGAAATTATATTGTTCCTGAATTACTCAATAAGCAGAATCACATAAAGCCCTTTAAAGTAATTCACCTTTTGGTTAATATCCAACGCTTCCAAATGCCTTACCAACCTCTACCTGAAACTGAAACTCTGTCATAATTGAGTAACCAGAGCGATAATAATAATAATAACAATAATAATAATAATAATAATAATAATAATAATAATAATAATAATAATAATATTAATTCGTAGAAAGTTAGTGAAAGCGAAGACAGTCAGGTGGAGTGACCCTCTTGATCCTGAGACACGAGATAACTTTCTAAAAGTCTCCACCACGAAGAAAGTGAGATAAACATGTCATGATGATAAACTTTCTAAAGGTCTTTCTATACATTTTTTCTGGGTCGTAAGTTAGTGTAAAAGAGGAAGTGGGTAACCAAAAGAAAATTGTGGAGAGAAATACACGGAAAAAGTTAGAGAGGGAGAGGGGAGTATATAAGATAGAATGGGGGAAGGAAGAGTAAAAGATAAAGAGTGAATGAAAGATTGGGAGACATAAGGAAAAGAGAAAGTAGAGACCGAAAGAAGGGGAAGTGGGGAGAAGGAAAGAGAGTGAAAGACTGGAAGAGAGAGAGAGAGAGATGGAAGGAGGAGGAAAAAGTGAAAGGGACAAAGAAAGCGGATAAAGAAAGAGATACGGAGATAGAGGCGAAGAAAGACGATGGAGTAGGTATAAGAGAGAGCAAGAGAAGGTGAGAGGCGGATTTTTTATTTATTTGTTTGCAAGTTTGGGCGTGGCTTGTTGACAGCTGTGAAAAGAGATATTGGACCTAAGGTTTATCTCTCTCTCTCTCTCTCTCTCTCTCTCTCTCTCTCTCTCTCACACACATTCTGACATACATGTGAATATACAAACTGCACTCGAGCGAAATCTCAACCCATAGCAGACGTGGCTGTCACGATAAATATGTATACGGTAGTACATTATACATATATAAAAATGCCAAGTATAAACAAGGCTGATCCGTACTCGATTTATACATATATACAATACATATTTCCTTATTGGGTGCAGAGTGACCTTGACCCTTGACCTGTGACCTGTTGATAGATCTTGAGCATTGTCACCTACATACTGACAGACAGACAGACAGACAGACTAGAAGGAGGAGGGGAAGAACAAGAGGTTGAGGAAAAGGAAGAGGTGGAAGATGGAGAGAAGGAGGTGGATGAGAAATGGAGGAAAAGAGTAGGAGAAGGAGGAGCAGTAGCAACAATAACAAAAGGAGAAGGAGAAGGAAAAATTTAATGATTAGGAGGCGGATAATAAAGAGAAAGAAGAGAAGAAGAGGGAGAGATAAGATGGGAGGAGGAGGAGTAACTGCCTGGATAGCGGTGTTAAATTTACACTCATCTGCAATACAAATTTTACGCTGATGGTGGTGGTGGTGGTAGTAGGAATGGTAGTGGTGGTGTGGCTGGCTGGTAGTGTTGCTGGTTGTGGTGATGGTGGTAGTAGGAATGGTGGTGGTGGCGGCGACGTTGGCGATGGTGGTGGTGATGACTGTGGTGATGACGGTGGCGGTGGTGATGGCGGTGGCGGATGGGTTCGTACACTTTAACCTGGCGATGCGATTCGTAAACACTGACGTCACGAAAAGACAACAAGAGAGCAAGAAGGAAACAGTGAGAGACAGCGATAAAGACACACTGAGAGACAATTAGAGACAAAGAGACAACCCTCGGATATGGGAACGGTGCTCTGATTCATGGAGTATTGGCCACACTTTCTCTCTATCGATATATCTATCTCTCATAAAAGACTCCGTAATCATCAAACGCTCATAACCTAAAAAAACTCGATCAAAAAATTAAACTGTAATCATTAATACAATATCATTTTTATTCGTCACTTTATACGAACTTTTTTTTTTTTTTCTGGGGGGCTGGCAGAGAGGGGAGAGGTTAATCTAGAGAAATAAAAATTAATAACACAAGCTTTCAACTTTATTTTTTATCATACTTCACACGTCACAAAACTTCCAACTTTACAAATCATTTTTATTATTATTTATTTATTTTTTTTTTTAATAAAGGAACGGGTTTGTAATTTCCCCAATTGAAAAAGAAAATAATAAAAAATACACGAAAATATTGGTGGCTGTGCGGTGGCCAAGTGGATATGACTCTCGATTTGTGTCCCAAGGGCCGTTAGTTCGATTTCAGAGGGTTTTTTTTTTTTTGCTTAGGGGTAATGGCCGTCAAGTCTATGGGTCAATCTTCCGTTTTCTAACACTTGATTATTACTTCGGCGCCACGATAGTTGGGCTTTTTCCTTACAGGTTCACGATAGATAGTTGCTTACAGGTGCCACGATAGATAGTTTCTTACAGGTTACGATAGATAGTTGCTTACAGGGTGCTACGATAGATAGTTGCTTACAGGTGCTACGATAGATAGTTGCCACAGGTGCCACGATAGATAGTTTTCAGGTGCCACGATAGATAGTTTACAGGTGCCACGATAGATAGCGTTTCACAGGTGCCACGATAGTTTTCAGGTGCGCCACGATAGATAGTTTCTGGTGCCACGATAGATAGTTGCTTACAGGTGCCACGATAGATAGTTGCTTACAGGTGCCACGATAGATAGTTTCACAGGTGCCACGATAGATAGTTGCTTAAGCAGGTTAATGATAGATAGTTTCTTACAGGTGCCACGATAGATAGTTGTTTAAATGTGTCACGATAGATAGTTGTTTACAGGTGCCACGATAGATAGTTGTTTACAGGTGCCACGATAGATAGTTGTTTAAATGTGTCACGATAGATAGTTGTTTACAGTTGCTACGATAGATAGTTGTTTACAGGTGCCACGATAGATAGTTTTTTAAATGTGCCACGATAGACAGTTGTTTACAGGTGCCACGATAGATAGTTGTTTACAGGTGCCACGATAGATAGTTGTGTACAGGTGCCACGATAGATAGTTGTTTACAGGTAGATAGTTGTTTACAGGTGCCACGATAGATAGTTGTTTAAATGTACGACGATAGATAGTTGTGTACAGGTGCCACGATAGATAGTTGTTTACAGGTGCCACGATAGATAGTTGTTTACAGGTGCCACGATAGATAGTTGTTTACAGGTAGATAGTTGTTTACAGGTGCCAATTGCAGGGTCTAAATTGTTTCTCTTACTTTAACAACACAACAAATATAACTTATCTCACTCTTGATCTGTTTTACTTTCTATTATTATATTCTCGTATGAAATCAGTTGAAAATAATATTAAAACAGGGCCTTCTAGGATGGGTCACACACACACACACACGCACACACACACACACACACACACACACACACACACACACACACACACACACACACACACACACACACACACACACACACACACACACACTCGTATATTTATAAAGACAGAAGTGACCCACCAAAGCTATAAATAAAATACAAAAAAACCAAACTTAAAATAGAATATACCAGACACATTTAATTCCCAGCTACAAAACAACAGCAGTTATAAATCTCGTACATAAACACAACAATAAACTGTACAATAATATGCATTAAGTCTTTTATGACCTCTAGTGGCCGGGAACGAAGGGTTTATACTGTGGTGTAGTGGGAGCCCAAGTTTGGATCAGTGAGGTGGCCCTGTACGGTGTCTGTCTGTCTGTCGTTAAATATATTAATTGTCGTAGTTGATGGTGAAGAATGTATGAAAATTAATATACTTCCTTATCAGCGTCCTTATCATCATCATCGTTATCATCATCGTCATCGTTATTATCATCATCATCGTCGTCGTGTCGTTGTTATCAATTTAATCTTTAGTATTTATCTCCATCATCATTATTATCACCGTCATTTTGATTATCATTATATTTCATTATTTATCATCGTCGTCACCACACACACACACACACACTGATACACCACAACTGACGAACAGCTAAACAAAACGGTACAATACCTAGATATACTGCTGCCCTATGAAACAAGGTACAAGGGATCCTTATTTTCCCAAAGTAAACAAAGTGGTACAAGGGATCCTTTTTCAATGTAAACAAAAGTGGTACAAGGATCCTATTTTCCCAATGTAAACAAAGTGGTACAAGGGATCCTTATTTTCCCCAATGTAAACAAAGTGGTACAAGGGATCCTTATTTTCCCCAATGTAAACAAAGTGGTACAATGGATCCTTATTTTCCCCAATGTAAGGAAAGTGGTACAATGGATCTTTATTTTCCCCAATGTAAACAAAGTGGTACAATGGATCCTTAGTTTCCCCAATGTAAACAAAGTGGTACAATGGATCCTTATTTTCCCCAATGTAAGGAAAGTGGTACAATGGATCCTTATTTTCCCCAATGTAAACAAAGTGGTACAATGGGTCCTTATTTTCCCCAATGTAAACAAAGAGGTACAATGGGTCCATATTTTCCCCAATGTAAACAAGGTGGTACAATGTCTCCCTCAGTCTCTCACCCTCCTGTTACGTGTCTCCAGTCTCTCACCCTCCTGTTACATGTCTCCCTCAGTCTCTCACCCTCCTGTAACAAGTCTCCCCAGTCTCTCACCCTCCTGTAACAAGTCTCCTCAGTCTCTCACCCTCCTGTAACAAGTCTCCCTGTCTCTCACCCTCCTGTTACATGTCTCCTCAGTCTCTCACCCTTCTGTAATATGTCCTTCAGTCTCTCACCCTCCTGTTACGTGTCTCCCCAGTCTCTCACCCTCCTGTTACATGTCTCCCTCAGTCTCTCACCCTCCTGTTGCATGTCTCCCCCAGTCTCTCACCCTCCTGTTACATGTCTCCCCCAGTCTCTCACCCTCCTGTTCCCTCGGTCTCTCACCCTCCTGTTACATGTCTCCCTCAGTCCCTCACCCCTCCTGTTACATGTCTCCCCTCGGTCTCTCACCCCTCCTGTTACATGTCTCCCTCAGTCCTCACCCTCCTATTTACATGTCTCCCTCAGTCTCTCACCCTTCTGTAATATGTCTCTCAGTCTCTCACCCTCCTGTTACATGTCTCCCTCGGTCTCTCACCCATCTGTAATATGTCTCCTCAGTCTCTCACCCTCCTGTTATGTCTCCCCAGTCCCTCACCCTCCTGTTACATGTCTCCCTCAGTCTCTCTCACCTTCTGTAATATGTCTCCCTCAGTCTCTCACCACTCCTGTTACATGTCTCCCTCGGTCTCCTCACCCATCTGTAATATAATGTCTCCCTCAGTCTCTCACCCTCTGTTACATGTCTCCCCAGTCCCTCACCCTCCTGTTACATGTCTCCCTCAGTCTCTCACCCTCCTGTTACATGTCTCCCTCAGTCTCTCACCCTCCTGTAACAAGTCTCCCTCAGTCTCTCACCCTCCTGTAACAAGTCTTCCTCAGTCTCTCACCCTCCTGTTACAAGTCTTCCTCAGTCTCTCACCCTCCTGTTACATGTCTCCCTCAGTCTCTCACCCTCCTGTAACAAGTCTTCCTCAGTCTCTCACCCTCCTGTTACAAGTCTCCCTCAGTCTCTCACCCTCCTGTAATATGTCTCACTCATCTCACCCTCCTGTTAAGCAAGCTCTTCTCAGTCTCACCTCCTGTTACAAGTCTCCTCAGTCTCTCACCCCTGTTACAAGTCTCCTCAGTCTCACCCTCCTGTTACAGTCTCCCTCAGTCTCTCACCCTCCCATTACAAGTCTCCCCTAGTCTCTTCACCCTCCTGTTACATGTCTCCCTCAGTCTCTCACCCTCCTGTTACAAGTCTCCCTCAGTCTCTCACCCTCCTGTTACAAGTCTCCCTCAGTCTCTCACCCTCCTGTAATATGTCTCACTCATCTCACACTTGTTTGAGACACCCCGAGATACTTGACAGGTTTCCTTGCCCTCTCTCGTGTTATCTGTGTTTACATCATATTTCACGTCAGTCATTATTTGTCTGCTTGATTATTTCGTTGCTTCTTTCGTTGCTTCTTTGCTTGCTTCTTTTTATTCTTCAGCTTTGATTACTTGCTTCCTTTCCTGTTTGCTTCTTTTCTTGCTCCTTTTTTTCCTCAGCCTTGTGTCCTTGCTTCTTTCCTTGCTTCTTTTTTCCTCAGCCTTGTTTCCTTGCTTCCTTTCCTGTTTGCTTCTTTGCTTGCTTCCTTTTTCTCAGCCTTGTTTCCTTGCTTCTTTGCTTGCTTCTTTTTTGCCTCAGCCTTGTTTACTTGCTTCTTTTCATCTTTGCTTTTTTGCTTGCTCACCTGTTTGCTTCCTAATATACTTAATTGGTTGCTACCTCGTTTGGTTTCCTTACCTAAACCTACCCTAACCTAATCTAACCTAATCTAACAATACCTAACATAACCAAACACAACCTAATTTAACCTAACCTAATCTGACATAACATAACCTAACCTAATCTAACTTAACTTAACACAACCTAACTTAACCTAACCCAACATAACCTAACCTAACCTATCATAAAGTCAAATAAAAGACGTCAACAACTTTCAGAAATATTAATAAAGAAACAAATCACAACTACATCAACGTCATATTTGTTGATTTTTTTCTCTAACTTTAAAAATCACGTAAGTTTTTTTTTAAGTAATTATTTAATCGATAATATTTCAAGGTGTGTTCCAATATCTCTCTCTCTCTCTCTCTCTCTCTCTCTCTCTCTCTCTCTCTCTCTCTCTCTCTCTACGCTGGTCCGTCTGAATAAATTTGTACCTCCAGCATAAATTAAGCTTTCAACCTCTGCAGTGCGACCTAATTAAGCTCTGCTGTTCTGATACTAATTATGTATATGTTTCATTAAGTATCTGTCTATCTAATTCTATGTGTTTATTCATTTCACTATATTTGTCTTTATGCATTTATGAGTTATTCCAGTTATCTAATTTTTTTTTTTGGATTTATTAAGTTCTATGTATTATGATTTATCTAAATGCCATTCTATGTTTCTTATCTAATCTATTTTATTCTTCATCGCTTTATCTGTTTATCTATTGGTCTGTCTATGTAGCTCTCTCTCTCTCTCTCTCTCTCTCTCTCTCTCTCTCTCTCTCTCTTTCACTGTCTGTCTGTCTGTCTGTCTAAATAAAATATACATGAATGAATTTATGTTAATCAGCGAGTCATTATTCACGCTCATAGCTCCTTTTGTTCCCCCTTTGAAAAACATCACAAAAAAAGACAAAGAACATGAGAAGAAAGATGAAACATTGTGCCTAGTCTTCACAAACTCTTTTTATTTATTTTATTTTTTTTTTACACCAGTAGAGTTTTGACTTCATAAATGGTTTTCTCCTCTGAGGAATAAACCAATTTCAACCTATTTTCTTTTTTTCTTCTTTTTTTTTTTTTTTTTTGTCATCTCAAAAGTCAAGTTTCCAGTGTGTAGGTTTTGTCAGCATCGTCCAAGACTTTTTTTTTTTTTTTTTTTTATCCTGTTTGTAGCCAGTTTCAGGTCTTGGCTTGTATCGTTTCTTCTTCTCTAACTGCAGTAGAGGAAAGTACAGTGGAGCCACGACGGGTATGTATACGAGTATGTGCAGTATGTATGTCCGTGTTTATAGGGCGTCAAAAGTGTGTGTGGGAAGGTGTGTGTGTGTGTGTGTGTGTGAGAGAGGAGAGAGAGAGAGAGAGAGAGAGAGAGAGAGAGCAGTGGCGCCACAGTGTCTGCACCATTAACCACCGCCACCATCACCACCTCTCCAGCGACTCAAGTAATGGCTTAAATCGGCCAGAAAATTGGTCCAGAAGATTTAAAGATGTAAGAGACATCTGCTGGTCTCTTAACTGTCTACACCTGCCGGTACACAGGTGCCAGTATACATGTCCAGGTACACAGGTGCTAGTACACAGGTCCAGGTACACAGCTGCCAGCACACAGGTCCAGGTACCAGGGGCAAGTATACTGGTACAGGTGCACAGGCATAAATATAGTGCACAGGTATCAGATACAGGTATGCAGGCACAGACAGTAGGTACACACGTACCAGTGCACAGATACAGAGGCAAAGTATACAGGCACAGGTACCAGTATATGTGTACAGGCACAGGTGCAAGTATACAGGTACAGGTACACAGGTACATGTATGCAGGTACAGGTACACACGTACCAGTACACAGATACAGAGGCAAAGTATACAGGTACAGGTACACAGGTACAAGTATACAGGCACAGGTACATAGGTACAAGTATACAGGTACAGGTACACAGGCACAAGTATACAGGCACAGGTACACAGGTACATGTATGTAGGTACAGGTACATGCAAGTATACAGGTACAGGTACACAGGTACATGTATGCAGGTACAGGTACACACGTACAGTGTGCAGATAGCAGAGGTACAGGCACAGGTGTCAGTATACAGGCACAGGTACACAGGTAAGTATACAGGTACAGGTACACAGGTACAAGTATACAGGTACAGGTACACAGGTATATGTTATGCAGGTACAGGTACACACGTACCAGTACACAGATACAGAGGCAAGTATACGTGTACAGGTACAGGTACAAGTATAGGCACAGGTACATAGGTACAAGTATACAGGTACAGGTACACAGGTACAGTATACAGGCACAGGCACAGGTACAGTATACAGGTACAGGTACACAGGTACAAGTATACAGGTACAGGTACACAGGTACATGTATGCAGGTACAGGTACACACGTACCAGTACACAGATATAGAGAGGCAAAGTAGTACAGGTATATGTACACAGGTACAAGTATACAGTCACAGGTACATAGGTACAAGTATACAGGCACAGGTACACAGGTACCAGTATACAGTCACAGGTACATAGGCACAAGTATACAGGCACAGGTACACAGGTACAAGCATACAGTCACAGGTACATAGGTACTGGCATACAGGCACAGGTACACAGGTACAAGTATACAGGCATTATACACAGGTACCAGTATACAGGTACAGGCACAGGTACAAGTATACAGGGTACAGGTACCAGCATACAGGTACAGGTACACAGGTACCACTATACAGGTCCAGGTACACAGGTGCCAGTATACAGGTACAGGTACACAGGTACAAGTATAGGTGTTGCAGTACTAGTATACAGGTACAGGTAACACAGGTACCAGTATAGCAGGTACACATGTACCAGTATACAGGTACAGGTACACAGGTACCAGTATACAGGTACAGGTACACAGGTACAAGTATACAGGTACAGGTACACAGGAACCAGTATACAGGTACAGGTACACAGGTACTGGTATACAGGTACAGGTTGTGGCATGTATACAGGTACAGGTACACAGGTACCAGTATACAGGTACAGGTACACAGGGAACCAGCATACAGGTACAGGTACACAGGTACAAGTATACAGGTACAGTGTGCAGGCATCAGTATACAGGTACAGGTACACAGGTACTAGTATACAGCAGGTACACAGGCAGGGTACACAGGTACACAGTATACAGGTACAGGTACACAGGTACAGGTACACAGGAAACCTAGTATAAGCAGGTACAGGTACACAGGTACTGGGCACAGGTACAGGTACATAGGTACTCAGTATACAGGTACAGGTACATGTGTCAGTATACAGGTACACAGGTACTGTGGGAGCAGCAGGTATAGGTACACATGGCTCAGTATATAGGTACACAGGTACAGTATACAGGTTCAGGTACAGTATACAGGTACAGGTACACAGGTACTCAGTATACAGGTACAAGTACACAGAAGCCAGTACAGTACAGGTACAGGTACACAGGTACCAGTATACAGGTACAGGTACACAGGAACCAGTATACAGGTACAGGTACACAGGTACAAGTATACAGGTACAGGTACACAGGTACAGGTACACAGGTACCAGCATACAGGTGCACAGGTACCAGTATACAGGTACAGGTACCAGTATACAGGTACAGGTACACATGTACCAGTATACAGGTACACAGGTACCAGTATACAGGTTCAGGTACAGGTATACAGGTACAGGTACACAGGTACCAGTATACAGGTACAGGTACACAGGTACCGGTATACAGGTACCGGTATACAGGTACAGGTACACATGTACCAGTATACAGGTACAGGTACACATGTACCAGTATACAGGTACACATCATCATAATTCAGAAATTAAAAATTAATTCACGAAAATTATCTGAGTTATTTCGCAAGTTCAGTCATAAGGCCAGTGTCAGAGGTGGGCGAATGTTCGACTGGCTGATTTTCCAAACTCGTGTCATCATGGGTTGTAAGGATGACGGGAGAACGTTCGCCTGGCTAAGTCTCCCAAAAGTGTTACTGTATGATGAGAGAAGGCAGGAGAACGTTTGTCCGATAATTTTTTTTCTAATAAACGTTATTTTAGGAAGAATAACCCCAACCACTGTCGACATCCCGTAAAGTCAAAGTTCTTATGATACAGTACTATCTAAGAGTGGGTGTGGTGACCGAGTGGATGCAACGCTCACCATCTCTTCCACTAGTAGCTGGTTCGAACCCAAGGCACTCCTAGTCCACCCACCTGTAAATGATAGTGAAGGCGGTCGAGTACAGTGCCGGCCACGCTGCCTCACCCACACCGTAAGAAATACATTGATCAAAAGACAGAAGGGATCACGTGAAGATAAAGACGCCACCAGTTTATATTCACCTGATGATTAAACACTAACGCTGCCTCAGGGGGTGTTAGGTTAGGTTAGGTTAGCGTGAGGGTGGTAAACCATCACATGAAATGAGTTGAGATGTCTAATCTTCAGGTGAGCTGACAGAAATACAGAACTAATACGCCAGCAATAAGAGGGTCAAAACACTATCTCCGGACCCACACCGACACTAGCAATGGTGAGGGAGTTGTCGACCTCACATCGACACCCTCGGAAATTACACTTCCCCAGTTGACGTTCAAAGGCGATGAGAGTCCTGGGAGAGGAGGGGGGGGGGGCTCACCCGTCTTTAGCTTGGCACCACTTATAGCTGATTGGCACTGCTTATAAAAGAGTTACAGGAAACGGGAGTCACTTTCTAAACTTTAAGAGACGATACACGTAAACTTGAAGTCACTTACACAGATTTACTGAGAAATATGATTATTTCCACGCCATTGACAACACTTTTAATATATCATCCAAAATGTTGGAATTACTTAAAGATTGAGACACTTAGATTGATCGACAAATGCAATTGGACGAAACTGGTAACACCTACGACCGATCAGTAAAAGATAGAATTACAGAAACACGAAGGCACTTATAAGAAACTAATAACACTTACAATACATCAACAAAAGGATATACCCTGTAATTACCTACAAAACATTTCCAGAAAAATGAAAGCCATTACAGCAGGTATTAACGTCACAGGACACTAAAAATACAAACTTACAAAACAAAACAACATCCAGCATTTGAAGTATTATGAGGCCTGGGACACATGCCCCGGGGAGCGTATGTCTCTCTCTCAGTGTTTGTGGGATCATGTGTCCAGCATTTGTCCACACCAATATTGACAAGGGCTGGTCGGCGACACGAACCTATTTGATTTCAATTTTTACCATAAATCTTTTTTAATTGTTTCATGATCACTGTTTTGGTTGAGAGGAATCAGTTTTTTTATGCCGTGTCACCAGTGTTTAGCGGGTGAGTGTGCTGGATTTATACTTTACATTTGTGTGTTCGTATGATGTCCGCATGATAACTTGAATATAAATTATCCGATTAACGCAAAACTTTACTTGAATATTGTCCTTGTGTAGAGGAAAACTCTATTGTTTTTGAGGTGAAAAGGAGAAAATTAAGAGAAAGGGGGTTAGAGACAATGCTAGGGGGGGAAGGGGGAGGTAGAAGAGGAGAAAAAAGGGAGCTAACAAAATTAAAGAAGAGGAAGAAAGGGAGGGGAGAGAGAAAAGGAAGAAATCGAGAGTAGAGTAACAAAGGAATAAAGGTAGAGGTGAGAAAGAGGGAAAAGGAAGGGAGAGTAGAGAGGACTGTTCCCAGTCAGGCATTAGATGATGGTACTCCCAAAAATTTACTCACGAGTCTGCCTATATGTGATGTTAGGCTGATCAGCCGGTAGTTTCCTCTGCACCTTTTCTACCCTTCTTGTATACTGGGGTGACGTTAGCTGATATCCAGACCCTAGACGCCTTACCTTGATCCAAGGATATCCTGAATAAGAGTCTTAGTGGAGTGTAAATCTCGTTTGTCACCTCCTTTATCACCTTGGTCTGTGCTCCGTTCACCTCAGAGGCTTTGGATTCTCTCGAGCTGGCTATTTTCATTTTGATGATGTCGTCTCTAATTGTTACCTATATAAATTTATTGTCCACACCTGAGGTATGCATTCTCCTAGGTACTGGTATGTTTCCATCGTAGCTGTGTGAATAATGATGCACAGTAGTCAAATAGGACATCTGCTGTCTGCCTGTCACCCTCCAGGACCACATTGTTTATGTCCTTTTGAGGGCTGACAGTATCTTCAGTTTTCATTTTACTCCCGGTATAACATAAAAATACTTGGGATCTTTCTTAATGTTTCGGGTTATTTCAACTCGAAGTACCGCTTGGCTGATCTAATATCCTGATTGGCCACATTTCGTAGCATGATGTTTTTTGTGCTCCCTTATTTCTTCCACATATAAGAACATAAGAACATAAGAATGGAGGAAACTGCAGCGGGCCTGTAGGCCCATACTGGGCAGTCCCATTTACACCCAACCCCTATTGCTCATATATCCATCCAACCAATGTTTGAAGCTATCCAGCGTATTCGAGTTAATGATGATATTTGGTACATGTTCAACTCGTCCACTACTCTATTTTCAAACCAATGTTTACCTATTTCGCGCCTAAATCTAAATTTGTCTAATTTTTAACCATTGTTACGAGTTCGCTCCTGGTTGGATAGTTTGAGTACCTTTGTAATATCCTCTATATTTATCCCTGACTTCCATTTCTACACCTCTGTCATATAGCCCCTCACTCTACGTCTCTCGAGGGAGTACAAATTAAGATGCTTTAACCTGTCTCTGTACTCAAGGTTCCTAATGCCCGGGATTAGTCTTGTCATTCTCTCATCTGAATTCTTTCTAAGGATTCTATATCTATTCTGTATACGGAGACCAGAATTGAACTGCGTAATCCAAGTGAGGTCTGACAAGTGTAGGATATAGTTTTAGGATGACCTCGCTAGTCTTGTAACTAACACTCCTTTGTATGAATTCAAGTACTTTATTAGCCTTGCTTCGAGCAAATACACATTGTTTAATTGGCTTAAGATTCCTACTTATCATTGCTCCTAAATCTTTCTCGCAGTCGGATTTCTCCATAACATCGTTGTTCACCTGGAATCTGGTTTCTCTGTTTACATCTCCTAAAATGAGTACTTTACATTTGTCCACACTGAATTTCATCTACCATTTTTCAAACCATTCGATTTTTTTTTTAGATCTTTCTTTAGTTTTGTGGAGTCCTCGTCAGATTTAATTACACACCCTATTTTAGTGTCATCAGCAAATTTACTTCTGTTGCTGTCTCCGCCGATATCTATGTCGTTTATGTATATAATAAATAATAATGGTCCAAGTACTGAGCTTGGGGTACTCCACGAGTGACGTTGCTCCAATCGGATTTAGTGCCGTTAATGCTCACTCGCTGTTTCCTGTCCTGTAACCACGACCAATTCCATTTTAGAATATCTCCTTTAATGCCATGAGCCTCCACTTTTCTTATTATTCTTTCGTGGGGGACTCTTCGAAGGCTTTGCTAAAGTCGAGACATACCCCGTCACAATTACGTCCCTCGTCCACTGATTCTAAAACAGATGAAAAGAATGTTAATGGATTAGTTAGACATGAACGCCCGCTTGTGAAGCCATGTTGGAAATCATTGATCAACTTGTGCATCTCCAGATGATTTTGAATAAAGTTTGGAATTATTGCTTCCAGTAATTTGCATGCAATTGATGTTAAACTGATTGGATGGTAGTTAGAGGATAATGATCTATCTCCCTTCTTGAAAATCGGTATTACATTCACTATCCTCCAGGATTCTGGTACTACACCTGTTTTTAAGGACATGTTAAACAACTTTGCTAAGGGCATACTAAACTCTTCCTTACATTCCTTTCATACTCTGGCAAATATCTCATCGGGACCTGGCGATTTATTAGGGTTTAGTTTGTCTATTTGCTTACTAACATCGTTACTAGTCACTACTATCTCGCTTAATTTATTTTCTTCATTATCTCTGTTTATAGTCGGTGCCTCGGATATCATGTTTAAATTTTCGGTGGTGAAAACTGCTGAAAAATATTTATCCAGATTATTGCTCATTTCTCCGTCGTTATCAGTTAGCTCGCCGGTATCTGACTGTATTGGTCCAATCTTTCCTCGTGTTTTAATTTGTTACATTTGAAAGAATCCCTTGGGGTTTGACTTCGCCTCCCTTACTACCTTCAGTTCATTATTCCTCTGCTTTTCTTATCTCAGTCTTAACCCTACCGGCCAATACCTTATAATAATCTCGGAGGTAAACTTCACCACGATTTATTCTCCTACCTATAGCCTTCCTTTGTCCAATAATATTCTTTAAATAATTGTTTCTCCATTTAGGGTCATTGTTGTTTGATCTTAGTTTTCTGTATGGTATGTTCTGCCTTTGTGCATTAAGTAACTCATTATTTAAATTGTTGTGGAACTCGTCAACTTCAGATCCCGTGATCAGGTCATCCTCAACCGTCAGGTCTCCAGATAAGGTGAGATCGCCCTCTGTGGGTCACTCATATGAGGTCATGTAATTCACCCCCAAGCGTGATACCCCTTCTCTCAGCTGCCTCTTCAAACTATAAAAGTTTGCCCTTCTGAAATCTGGGATTTTAGTGGAATTTTTCTTGCCGAATAATTCTATCCAAATTGTTTCTTTATTCCGCTCAGTTTTTATTTCCTCATTTATTTCACACTTCAGATTATCCCTGACATAGATTGCTACTCCGTCTCCTTTCCTAATCTGCCTATCGGCATGGAATAATTCGTAACCTGCAATTTGGTATTCGACAGGTAACTCACGTGAGTCTAAGTTTATCCATGTTTCGGTGAATGCTATTATGTCGATTTTTTCGGTACATACCAACGCCCTGATTTTATCCATTTTGTTTCTCACACTCCTACTGTTTGCGTAGTAGACATTTAAAATAATCGTGTTTTGAGTCCTCTCTTTGACGCGTTTAGGTTTTAACTCCGTGCCTAATTTAGTTTTGTCATCATTCATAGCACCATTTCTCTGTAACCTTTCACTTTGTTTACCCGCTCCCACTGCAGTCTCCTCCACCTCAGTGCTCATATGTTCCCCTAGCAGTTTAAAGACTTCGACATCTTTTGAACTGCCCTCTTGAGAGAGCCAGCCAAGGTTGTCACCCCAGCCCTAGAAAGATGTATCCCGTCCCTAGCATAAAGGTCCCTTCTGCCGTAAAGCTATCCCAGTTGTCAACGAATGGGACTGATATTGACTTGCAATATCTGTCAAGACGGCCGTTGACACCAACTGCCCTTGATAACCATTCATTACCAACTCTCCTAGGCAGGGCACCACATTTGACAGGGATCCCTCCCTTCACCCTAATACGTTCAATAGCTGTCTTGAGCTTATCAAGGAGCTCCTTACTCTTACCGGCCAATATCATTGTCTCCTGCACTAAGGCAGATGATCGGTTGGTTTCCATTACCAGACAAGATATTGTCCATCCTGTCAACTATATCCCCCACCCCAGCTCCTGGCAAGCAAACCCTCATTCTATTTTTATTTTACCACAAAAAGCTTTATCCAGTTACTGTACCTGGGAATCACCAACAATTAAGGTTTTCATACCTTCGTCGTCAGCCTTGTCCCTGACTATGCTAACGTCCAATTCGTCTATCAAAGGACTGAAAGAGTTGGTACACTTAGCTGTTGTTGTCGTATCCTTGGTATGTTTTTTCACCACCAGTTTGGTCGTCCCTCTCCTCACAACCTTCCATTCGCCTGAGTTTTCGTCAGACACAGGCTTTCCTTGTCTCGTTTCTTCCTTCATCCTCGCTATCACTTCCTTTAATTTCAAGTTTTCTTCCTTGGCCCTCTCTAACTCGGCCAGAAGCTCAGCCTTCGGAATGGCACAGCCCTGTTTACAATTAACACTAGCCATTGCTGACAATTAATACCCGGGAGCTAAGCCTGCCATGACCTTTCCTCTAGTGAGGTCAGATGGCTTTCCTGGATTTGTGATTCGTCCACCTGATCTTCACTCTCTTCCACGTCCTCCAGGGTATACATTCATCTAATTTTATTTCAACGATATCCACAAGCCTTGCTATGATTCGTCTTTGTCTGATTCCTCCTTAACGATATCCCCCTGTTAATTCTCTGAAATTTGTCCGTCGTTGGCTGGTAATCCCCAAGGTTGAAGACATATTATCCCTCAGTTACTTTCTCCAGACTTTCAAAGACTGTGTTCCATCTAAGTGCGTAGTGGTCACTGGTTGGAGTTCATATCTCCCCGACGTGGACCTCGTCCATCATTACCTCTTCAGTCGTCAAGACTAAATCCAGCATGTTGTCTCCCCTCGTGGGTTCCATCACGTGTTGTGTGAGGAATGTTTTGAAGGAGGTCAAGAAATCCTTCTCCCGCAGCTTGTGAGGTAAGACTTACCCAGTTTATCATCTCGTGATTAAAATCTCCCACAATGAGAGCTTGTGCTGTGGATCCTGGTTGGTTGACTCTCTAAGGATCTGGCACTTTCCCTCCGTGCGGAGTCAGCCCAAAAGCACACACCTACTGTCTCTTTGCTTTTGTTTTGTGCTATTAAATCACACCAAATAGATTCGGATGATCACATTTAATTTAGGTCGTCTTTACTGGTTACTGCCAGGTGTTCCTTGACATGCAGTACTCTAGTACACCACCACCTCCTGTGGCCCTGTCCTTTCTGAATAGTGGGTGATACACCCTTTTATAAACTTCAGCCTGTGACACATTTTCTCGTCCCCATGGCTCACTGATCCCAATGTCTGGTTGTTCTGTGTCTACACATGATCTCAGTATAAACTTCTGACAGTCGTGTACCTACACTTGATTGGCCCAGTTTCTAATATTGTCCTCTTTGACGGCTGTGATCCTTGAGGATTTGTAGTATCATTCTCACGTTTCTCTTGGTGTTTTATTCTTTTGGGGTTATACAGTATTTTAAGCTATAGCATGTACTATATTTACATTACTTACATGTAAATGTAGAGAAACAGACAGAAAGAACAAGAAACGGAAAAAGAGAGCAGATAAATGAACAAGAAGCACAGAGAGAGAAATATATGAAAGATATGAATAGAAAAAAGAGAGAGAGAGAGAGACGTGAGCTGGTCTTTGTGTTGTCGTGGGCAGCAACAATAACAGGTATTCGCAGCTTTGTGTCCACACATACAAAAATGCATTTGTCTGACACACCTGTGGGCAACACTTTTTTAAACTCCAATTCTGGAAGAGATTACTAAGTCTCCTACCAAAAGCCAGAACCGGCACTCAAAGGCGTCTGGCGTTGCCCTTTAAACCTTGACTGCGAAAGCTATTACTAAACCCCTTACCTTAAAACGCCAGCACAAGCAATCAGCAGCGCCTCGTGTTCCCCACCCCCACCCCACAAAGGGATAGTTAATGACACACTCTGTTAATCGAACGTTCTATCCCTCTTCTCCCACTCCCCTAAATCACTATGTATATTCAGTCTTCTTCTTCTTCTTCTTGTTCTTCTTCCATGGCCCGGACCACTCCTCTACCTCTATCATCCATCCTTCACTATCCACAAACACCAGTCATCCCAGATCTCTTTGTAACTATGACTCTTACTTTGTAGTTGGTCTGCCTCTCTCTCTAACACCTCCATTTTCATCTTCTACTCTTCCTCTTGTTAACCTCTCCTCTTTAATTCTCTTTTTACATGTCCCATCCACACCCCAACTCTCCTCTAATATTTTTATTTCATCTTAGGTTTTCTCTCTCGTCTCCTTCAATCTCATACTTTCCTTTTTATTTTCTATCTGTTTGACATTAATCGATATATTTACAAGATTCAGTATTTCTCGGTGACCAGCTGTATCTTACACACTGTACATGTACATACGTCTCCCGCAAAATCCCCTTCATTTTATTATAAACTTATCTCACGTCACTATCATCTACTTATCTCCATATTCATCTTTCTGTTTGTTTCTTGCTCTATTCTTCTCTTCTGTTATTATTATGTTATTCATTGGCCTTTCGAGGTATTCACAATTATTAACTTGCTTTTATCAAGGACTACCAAAATTACCCGGTTTCGCACGTCTTAGTTATATACAGTACTGCATACCCTTGGCAGTCACAGTTTGGCCTCCCTAACACTTGTAAGCACCTCCCGTAATTACCGTGGCGCTATTTCAGTCGGGGAAGATTTTTGGTTCTTGCCCGGACCACCCGGGGTTCCGTGGTCAATAGTAATACCAAGGTGCACAACCTCGGGACCCACGTAATATGTGTGTGTGTAAAGTCAGCTTCAGTCAGGTCTCAAACTGCTTCTGTTTTGGAGCTATGGCTGGAACACACACACTCAGTCACAGATCACGTCCTCATCCGTCAGTCATCAGTCATGTCCTGCTTCAGTCATGCTCCGTCAGTCACCTTTTGTCACCTTCCTGCTCCGTCAGTCACCTTCCTTCAATCAGTCAGTCACCTTCCTGCTCCCTCATCTCACCTTCCTGCCAGTCACCTCCCTGCTCAATCAGTCACCTTCCTGCTCCTGCTCAATCAGTCACCTTCCTGTCGTCAGTCAGTCAGTCACCTTCCTGCTCCGTCAGTCACCTTCCTGCTCCGTCAGTCACCTTCCTGCTCCGTCAGTCACCTTCCTGCTCCGTCAGTCACCTTCCTGCTCCGTCAGTCACCTTCCTGCTCCGTCAGTCACCTTCCTGCTCCGTCAGTCACCATTATTATCGGAGAAAGACTTAAAACACCTCCCTGTCTGACTTCTCCTGCCGCCTCGCCCGCCTCCCGCGTCTCCTCCACCACTCACACCATTGCCAATATCCCTTTATACGATACGTGAACCATCATCCTCGCCTCCTTCACTCCCTCTACCACCTCCTCCACCTTCACTTGATTGACCTCCACCCCATCCTCCACCTCCTACGCCACCTCCACTTCCACAGACTGTTTCACTGTCTGTGCTAATACAATATCAACATTACTTTTGCAGGGGCGGATCCGGGGAGTCCTGGGGTTCCGGAACCCACTTTTTTTCAGAAAATTCTAATACTTTATCTTAAATGCAGTATTGTACTCAGGCGTTTTTGCATAGTATAAACTAATTACCATTGACTTCACACTATCTCTAATATTGCAGGGGCGGATCCGGGGAGTCCTGGGGTTCCGGAACCCACTTTTTTTCAGAAAATTCTAATACTTTATCTTAAATGCAGTATTGTACTCAGGCGTTTTTGCTTAGTATAAACTAATTACCATTGATGCAGTATTGTACTCAGGCGTTTTTGCATAGTATAAACTAATTACCATTGACTTCACACTATCTCTTAATATCAAGTGCACAAGGCTTCAAAGTGGCTTCAAAATGCCCATGATATCGGTCAGGTTTCCCCCAAAAAAATTTAGGGAGTTTACCCCAAAAAAACAGCTGGGTGGACTCGTTCTTCCCACCATGTTCCCCCACCCACAACTTTGTGAACCCCCTCTTTTTTTAGATTCCTGGATCCGCCCCTGTTTTCGGTTAGATAGGATGTAAATATTGCTGGGTTGGCCCGCAGAATAATACCTAAATCGTAATGCTGCCCATGACTGAGGAAAGGTTGCCCATTCCTGCTCTACAGCTTCGCTCATTCTTGTGTTTATAATCCCCTCTGCTAAGTAGAATAATTTTATATCTCTATCTTATTAGTACATGCATACATACATACATACATACTACTTTGCTTTCACTCGGAATCGAATATGACGTTCATCCAGCTATGATACAATCATATGAGTTATTAAGCATGTCACTTAGGTTGGTAAGTTCTGAGGTGACTAAAGAGGCCGATGCAGGACCGGCAGGGTCGATCACAGAAGTTTTACATGTGGGGGGTTACATCTAGTGCGGGAGGGGCAGCGGCAGTGTCTTCCCGGCGTTGGCGTTTGTCTGCCTCGTTATGCAGTCGGGCTAATTCGAATGGATTGACACCTTCTTGTGTGGTGCTCCTCCAAGCGTTACGGTGTGGAGTAATTTCTCCCAGGTGAGGGGGTCGATTTGGCACTTTTTCAGGTTTGTCTTAAGACTATCATTATATCTTTTCAGTTGCCCGCCAGCGTTACGTTTACTATTCATTAGGTGACTGTAAAATAGCTGCTTTGGCAGTCTACTGTCGTCCATGCGGGTAACATGGCCAGTCCAACGTAGTTGTTCATGGAAAATGGTAGCCTCGATGCTTCTACAGTTGGTGTCGGCAAGAATACTGCCATTTGTTCTCTTGTCTTCTCAGCGAACTCGAAGGATGGAACGTAGACTACGTTGGTGAAAGTTTTCAAGTACCTTCATGTGCCTCCTATATGTGACCCAGGTCTTGCTGTCATATGGCATGGTGGGGAGCAACACTACTCGATATACGTGTAACTTTGTATATAATTTCAGCTCCCTACAGCTGAAGACACGGTTTCGGAGTTTCCCAAAGGCTTGAGATGCACATCTGATCCGATGCTGAATCTCTTCATCGATGTCCGCGGTAGTGGAGAGGTGGGAGCCGAGATACAGGAAAGTGGGTAACATTAGACAGGGTAGTACCGTTAAGCTGGATGGATGGTGGAGTTGTGGCTGAACAAGGGGCAGGCTGAAAGAGAATCTGAGTCTTATACATTCACCTCAAGGCAGAAGTGTGCATACGCATCTGCGAAGGTGTTCAGGATCTCTTGTAGGTCGTGCTCAGTTTGAGCAACAAGAGTGAGGTCATCTGCATACTGAAGTTAGTAATGGAAGCTGCCGACACCTTTGTTCCTGCCTGGAGTCGTCTTATGTTAAAAAGACCCCTCTTCATCTGTTACTCGATGACCACCCCGCCAGCTAAATTGACAATGGCACGAGTAAGGAAGGCAGCCAAGAAAATAGAAAAGAGAGTTGGTGCCATTACACATTCTTGTTTTATCCCCTTTTGGATGGGAAAGAACTTAGACTGGGTGCCATTGTGCAGGACACTGTCGTTTATGCCACCGTGGAGTTGCCTCTCAATGACGATGAATTTTGTTGGGCAGCCAAAACGGCCGAGGGTCCATCAAAGGGCTTCCCTGTTGACTAAGTCGAAGGCCTTGGTTATGTCGATAAAAGCCATGTACAGGTCACGACGCTATTCTCTGCACTTTTCCTGTATCTGACGGGCAGCAAAGATCAAGTCAGTGGTGCCACGTGATGGTCTAAAGTCACATTGAGATTCTGGGAGGAAGTCTTCCACCTCAGGAAGAAATCTGTTTTGGAGTGATTGGCCCATAAAATGTTTTAGTGGAATTGAAAAATTCACGCATCTTGTGCTGATCTGCAAACCTTGTGTTTCACATGATTTATTTTTAAAGCAGTCGTTCTTTAGATTGAGAAGTTCCCGCTGTTCCGCCGCTTTCTTCTTGCGGGAGGTATCAGCTTTGGTCCGAGACTGAGGGTTGTTCTGCCAGTCAGTTAAAGCAGTACGTTTATCATCGACGAGTACATTGATTGCCGGGTCATTTTCATCAAACCAGTCCTGGTGTATTCTTTCGATCTGGCCGAGGGTCTCTCTGCAGGTTTTTGTTATGACAGTGTCGAGAATATCCCCTTCGGCACAGGGGTTTGGGCTCTTTGTTGTCGGGATTTTTATCAGCCCATGTTCGAGCTGCTCTCTGAAAGGTTGTGCTACCGCTGAATCCTCCAAACGCTTAGTATTAAAACTCTTCTGGAGGCTTGCTGCCTTCTCTGTTTTGGGGCGACGTGAAGTGAGAGCTTGGCTCTGACGAGCCGATGATCAGTGTCTCAGTGGTCTGAGCCACGCATGGCACGGGTGATGAGGACATCTCGGCGATCTCTTTGTCTGACAATGATGTAGTCAATGAGATGCCAGTGTTTGGATCGTGGGAGTTGCCACTAACCCTTGAACTTGTCGGCCTACCTAAACAAGGTGTTGGTGATAGTGAGGTTGTGTGCAGCACACTTGCTGGGGAGGAGTAGGAGAAGGCAGTTGGGATTACACTTGCCTAGTCCATTTCTCCCTATGGTTCCATGCCAGATGTCAGCATCTCTGCCAACTCTAGCATTGAAGTCACCAAGGAGCACAACATTATCTTCTCTGGGGATAGAGCTTAGCATTCTGTCGAGGTCGGCGAAAAAGGCCTCCTTGGTGCCATCCTATGCATCCAGTGTTGGGGCATATGCACTGATGAGAATGGCATGATGTGAGTAATTCAGTGGGACTCGGAGCGTCATAAGGCGCTCGTTGATCCCAATAGGCATTTCAGTTAGCCTATGTAGGATGCATTGGTGGATGGCAGAGCCAACTCCATAAATGCAGTTTCTCTCCACAGCAGGCTTACCCTTCCAGAAGAAGGTATAGGAGTCGGGACTCATTAATGGCTGCTATGTCGATGTTATACCTTGCCAGTTCTTTTGCCACATTGGTGTTTCTTCTTTCAGGACGCCCATTTGAGCCAGTATTCAGAAGGGTCCTGACATTTCATGCAGAACGCGTAAGAGGTTGTATAGTTTGTTTTTGTTTGGGTTTGTAATTTTGATTATGTTTTCGACCGCAAAAGGATGACCTTACTGGGTGCGGTTGCCCAGTTAGGTTTTTTTTTTAGGCAGGCTATGTTTAGGGGACCTTTTCTAGCCCCCTCCCCCTGTGGGGTGAGCAGAGTGGCTCCTCGAAGACTACTCAGTCGCACAGACAGAATCAGATTGCACTGCTGCCTAGGTCCCAGTGCATGAACGACCATCTTATCTGTACCGCTCTTGTGCAGAGTTGTGACTAGAGACTCCCGGCAGTCATCTCTGCCTGTCCCCGTCGCCACCCATCAGTCGCCATAGGACTTTTGGAGGTATAGGGGTTTTCATGCTGATGATGAGAGGTATGATAAGGGGTGCAGGCTGCAACCACACATCTTGGCTCTCCCTTTTCCTGACCCAGTAGTGCAAGTGTTGCAACGACTGGAGAGAGTGAAAGTTGCAATG
>NW_024713129.1:9138514-9165090 GCF_018991925.1 Homarus americanus
TGATTGGGGGTAGGGTATGTGGATGGGAGAAAGGGTGTGTGGTTGGAGGTAGGGTGTGTGGATGGGAGGTAGAGTGTGTGGATGGGAGGAAGGGTGGGTGGATGGGAGGGAGAAGTAATTACTGGTGTGCCCATCAGTCACACCGTCGTAGCCATGAACGGCAGAGATATGGTCGGTGCAGTGCTTTTATTTACCCGTTACACATCTCTCACCATGCTTAATAATATTAACTGTCTTCATGACATTCTTATTGTTATCAGTGATTGCGGAATTCACGATGTTATGCTCCACCTACACACAGCCTGTTACTAGACTAACCCCCACCTCCTCTATCCCCCACACACACACACTACAGTGGGCGACATCTGTTGGCCGACCATAGCATTTCCCCCAGCTGTTTCGAAACTTCAGACTCAAGGCAATTCGAACCCTCACTGTGGCTGGGTAGTGGATACTTTGGTGCACGATGGTACATTGAAATGTGGTTATCTTCGGCCTTTTTCTATATGGCTCTTAGAGATTTTGACTGAGATACAAACATACGAGAAGGTTTCTTTCTTGGTGGTTTATGCTTCTCATCTGTTGAGTGAGCCCGACTAGTTCTGACACTTGATTCTCACTATGTCGAATATTATTTTGAATGGGTTCTGTGATAATGTTCTGTCACTCTCAGAAAGTGTTTCTGGAAGTTCATCCCACAACCAGAGCAGTAGTGAGTTCTGATTGCCGAATGAGGCCATCTGGGGTTACAATGTCTCCCACTTATTTCTGGAGCAAGGTTAGTCAATTTCTTTCATGGTGTGTTGACTTATGCTGTGTTCCATGCGATTTAAAATGTCTGCCACTTTCCTGACTCGGTTATACTCTTCTGGGCAAGACCCAGAGTGAGATGGTTCCCTGGCTTGACTCGCTATTTGCCCACAGCATCTATCACATCATCACAGACAATGAATTAGTTTGTAGATATTTTCGTTATTTATATCAGCAGTTTTTCCAGTGTGAAGGACTTTGAAAAAGGGAAACATCTCGCTTAAATAAGCGTTTTTAGAGGGCCGGACCACCTAGGTATCTGAATAACCTTAAAAGGCCCATAAGCTTAGTCGCTTGATTTAACTTCTCCTCACAATGGTCCTCTTGTATGAAATAATGAAAGCATTTAGGGCAGATTTAGTTTAGCCTCTGCACAGGTACTGGGGCTAGTTTATTGGGCACCCCCCATACTTTGCCTAACAGGGAAGTAGGTGCTCAGTCTTCATTGTGCTGCTCCTAATTCATTATTAAGTCTATGGAACCCACTTTCACCACCCCTTTTTTTTTATTAAAACCCTGTCTTGCATGGAAGTAATTTTTGGGATTGTAAAGAAAAGAAGTGTTACTTTAAGAATAATATCAAGTTCGTTGTAACAGAATAAATAAAACATAGAATACATCAAAATCGCCTTTATTGTCTCTGAATATATGGCTTCTTCCTCCACTGGAGTCTCACGGAAGAACGGCGCAGGTAGCAGTGGAAGCACCAACATGGGGGTCAGGGGGGTGGGGAGCCCACTACACTCTGCTCGCGAGAGGAACTGGGGTATGTGGTGGTAATATACAGATAGAAGTATTATGTATTGATCTCGAAGGGTAACCCAAGAAAAGCCAGGAGATGAAAGGAAAGCCAGAAAATTGAGAGGGAAGGGGGATGTTAGGACCCATGAGAATAACCACAGGTAGTCATCCTAAGGGGTCAGCCAGTATTAGTAGAGGTACGCTGAAAGAGGTAATCTGGAGGAGGTGACTAAATAAATGATAACCTTGGTGAGAAAAACCCAATGGAGGTGAACGTGGGTTTGGGGATAATTGACTACAATAATCAATTAGTGAGAGAAAATGCGGTCGGACATTAGTGGTAACACAGACATGAAAATGATGTATAAATCCCACGTGGGAAAGGGGTTTGGTAGGTAGGAAACAAAGAAATTACTGTACTGGATAACTTGTTTAGTTATTTAATGGAGAAGGAGTGTAGAAGAGGGAGTAAATGAACCACAGAGCCAGTCCAGGCATTATAAAGAGTTGACTTTTGTGTTGAGCAGAGTGTAATGGGACTTACAAAGAAGAGGATTTAGCGTCCAAATATACGAGGAACATCTGGTTGCAACACTACTCCAACCAGGTGATTTCTAATGAGTGATTACGACACATTCTTAAGTTATTCTCTGAGACTCCAAGGAAGACTATTTACAAAAAGCTCATCTCTAACTCTGTACATAGAAAATTCATATAAACAACATGGAAATCTTTATGACTGTATCAAATGTGTTGCCATCAAGTGTAATATTTTTTGGTTAGGATTTTTATTTATTCTGAAAGAAACTAGGAAGACCATCTTGCTCTAAACATGCAAAGAGGCTTTCCTGCACATTCTGGTAATAAGGCAGCTGATTGATCATGGGATCGAATCTTTAACATTCCTGATTAGTTAGTCCTTATAAACACAAAGCCTTACCTATTTGTGATTGGCCGATTCACATTTATCAGATTCATCACTTGCGTGTGATTGGTGAACAGCCTTTGCACCATATGATCAATGGCAGTTTATAAAGGAAAGAATCTTTGGTACCCAGAGCAAAATCTAATTTAGAATTAACAAGATATATTTCAACAGTGCTCATAAAATAGTAATAGGAACACTAGGAGAGCTACTTTGCTATCTTTGTTCAGTACCCAGTGTCACATCTTACAACACTGTCACGACAAAACTTAAAATACCACCAAATTGTTGACATAAAACAATGTTGTTCATCCAATTACTCTTCAGACACTGCTGACATAGTCCGATACTTTTTAACAGGTATCCTGAGAAACTGCTCATCTCTAATACATAATGTACAAAACATGAAGCAATGTACAGCTGGTGTGCATAGTGGGCTGCTGCATAGCTGGACGGCGGGATGACACCGTCCACAACATACATGCCGTCCACATGGCCCTGTCACTCTCCCCAGCCCTCACTTGTCTACCAGTACACACAAGCAACATCATGTTTACATGGTTACTCTCAACACTGTTCATACCTCATGCACGGTAAGTTTTATATTTTCTCTAATTACTATATAATATTAGATCCTGAAGTTACTAGCAAATGACTATATAGAGGAGTATATAACCCAGAGCGAGTGAGCGAGGACGATGCGAAGGTGTATGAGGGCTGTGGTGCCTCCCGTAACGAGGTGCCTCTGGGGGTCAGAACTGCCTCAACTACCACAGAAAATGACATATCACTGTTGGTGCTGTTGTACCAACTGTACCAAGCACAAATGCCACTCGGTAACTTGCAATCTTCACACAAACTTCTGTGTCGGAGTGTGATGTTACAAGTCTAGCAGCAGTGGTTCTTATACCAGCAGAAGCAAGTTTATATAGAAGGGTTTGAGGCTACCATATCAGAAGCTGCTGAACAAGAATATCTCCACACAGGTCTTCACTTTCTTGCTTCTGTCAATCCTTCCAAGCAGGAATAAAGTGGTCACTCAAGTCAACTTTCACTTCTGCCAATCCTTCAAAGCATAATCAAGTTGGTCACACAGGCCATCATTCACTTACACTCTGGCAAATCTTTCAAAGCAGGAACAAAATTGGCCTTTGTCTTTATGGTGTTCATCCTTAAAGACATTCCATTCATGTAGGAATCACAAAATGTGACCCACATCAGGCATGATTACGGTCAGATCCACACCTCAGGGTACCGCTGGCAGGCACATCATGATGAGGGCTGAATGTTTGTTTCATTACTTGAATTTAATTTTCCACAAAGACTAGATGAAACCAACTGGGCTAATCTATACAAGAAATAATTAATGTTGTTACTGATGATAGACCCCGACATTCATTCACCTCTGTCACCTCATGCCTCCCCAGGCAGCCTACCAAGGAGGCAGTTTGTGGTTAATGCACTTGGATTTCGATTGAGACTGTACTGGGATTCCCTCCTCTGTTGTATGTGTCTAGTAATGTACCAAGCACTTTAACCACAAGTTGTAACTGCTGGCTCTAGACTGTCTAGGAGCTTAACTGTCACAGCTTATGGTTGGTAGCCACATGTACTTGTGCTGACACACCAGAATATCAATACCAGTACATTCGTACAAAGTCTCTTATGCTACAGTTTATGGCAATATCACACAATTGTAAATAAATAAACTATACAACATCTTCCATGACACAAAATCTTACTATAAACCAGATCTCTTTAATCCACTTTAGAACTGAATTTCTATGTACAAAACCAAGAATGTCGACCATGAAGATCGTAACAATGCAGACGTCGAGGGTCTGTCTCACTGGGCATGCACCTGTGGCATAGAGCTATAAATATCTTAGGGGAGGTAACATCTATTAGGCATGATACTCTAAACAAACATGGACGAACTGTCTGAACACTTAGTACAAGTTAAGTGTAGCTGCTACACGGTCGTCGTCTTCGTCGTCGTCTAATCTAAACACAAGGTCAGAAAGCTCGTGGTATTGTCAACTATCATGCTTTTCTGAAGTTACACATCGTTTGTGGTGATTGTCCTACAGACTATGGCACGTGGTCTAGGCCACTGCAATGCTTGCTCCATTGCATTGCTAGACTGATGAACATATTGCACACAACACGTCCACATCCATCAGGCTCTCTGAAAGCTTCCTGTGAACCACAAAGAGGCAAAGGAGAGCATAGTTCAAGCATTTACAATGACACTTCTACTAGCACTTCTAATCATGCGCATCTTCTTTATTTTGTACAGGTAGAGGTCAGAACAACTGACATTAGTTGGCGTCATGAGTTTAAGTTTAAAACATTTCACGTCAAGCAATAGTTCAGGCACAGATCCGAATACAACTGAAGTTCACCGTCATTATACATATGTTGATAGAGCTCTGTTATTGGCTCTCATAACAATCACACTCACATACTTCACAAATTCATCTCCGGGGAAAGAGCTTGGATAACTAGGGAATATTTTAGCCCAGGAGTTACAGATACTGGGAGTGTCAACACCCGCGAGAATTGCACACAGCGGAAATGCAAGAAGAAGAATAGCACATTAGACATCCAGGGCCTCGCCCTGAGGTGAATGTATCTTGTCTAAAATAAGAAGTGCAGCATTTCCAGACTAGGCACTGCACGTTAAGAGGGGCACAGCTCATATCCAGGCACCGGCGTGACTTTCAAGGACATGGGCGGCATCTGGTCGACCCATGACCCGTAGGACGTTGAGGAGGTCGGTAAGAGCATTGGGCTCCCTGTGGCGCGCCTCCCACAGATCCAGGATGTGCTCTGTAGGACTTGCCTTACAAGCAAAATAGTTCAAGTACCTGCAATAAATACAAATGTTCAGTTCATTCTCATTATTTAAAAAAACACCAAGTAAGGTACAGATAGAGAGGGGAAGAGAGAGATCAAGAGGGGCAGAGCTAGAGATCAAGAGGGAAGAGATAGAGATCAAGAGGGGGGAGAGAGAGATCAAGAGGGGGAGCTAGAGATCAATAGGGGCAGAGATAGAGATCATGAGGCAGAGATGAGATCATGAGGGGAGCTAGAGATCAAGAGGGGCAGAGATAGAGATCAGAGGGGCAGAGATAGGGATGAAGAGGGGAGAGATAGAGATCAAGAGGGGTACAGATGACAAGAGGGAGCTAGAGATCAAGGGGTAGAGATAGAGATCAAGAGGGAGAGATAGAGATCAAGAGGAGATCAAGAGGAGCTAGAGATCAAGAGGGCAGAGATAGAGATCAAGAGGGGAGAGAGAGATCAATAGGGGCAGAGATAGAAATCAAGAGGGGGAGGGGGGGAGAGAGATCAAGAGGGGAGCTAGAGATCAAGAGGGGGAGATAGAGATCAGAGAGCAAGAGAGGAGAGAGATCAGAGAGAGAGAGATCATAGGGGCAGAGATAGAGATCTGAGGGGAGCTTAGAGATCAAGAGGGGCAGAGATAGAGATCAAGAGGGAGATATAGAGATCAAGAGGGCAGAGATAGGGATGAAGAGGGAGAGATAGAGATCAAGAAGGGGTACAGATGACAAGAGGGGAGCTAGAGATCAAGAGAGAGAGAGATCAGAGGGAGCTAGAGATCAATAGGGGCAGAGATAGAAATCAAGAGGGGAGAGAATCAAGAGGGGGAGATCAAGCAAGAGGGCTAGAGATCAAGAGGGCAGAGATAGAGATCAAGAGGAGAGATCAATAGGGGGAGAGAGAGAGATCAAGAGGGGAGCTAGGAGATCAAGAGGGAGAGATAGAGATCAAGAATCAGAGGAGCTAGAGATCAAGAGGGGAGCAGAGATCAAGGGGAGATAGAGATCAAGAGGGCAGAGAGATAAGAGGGGGAGAGATCAATAGGGAGAGAGAGAGATCAAGAGGGGCAATCAAGAGGGGAGAGAGAGATGAAGAGGAGAGAGATAGAGATCAAGAGGGTGTACAGATGAAGAGGGGGAGAGATAGAGATAGAGAAGAGAGGAGAGCTAGAGATAGAGATCAAGAGGGGAGAGATAAGAGATCAAGAGGGCAGAGAGAGATCAAGAGGGGAGAGAGAGATCAAGGGGGAGAGAGAGATCAAGGGGGAGCTAGAGATCAAGAGGGGAGAGATATCAGAGAGAGATAGAGAGGAGAGAGATAGAGATCAAGAGGGTGTACAGATGACAAGAGAGAGGAGGGAGCTAGAGAGATGAAGGAGAGATAGAGAGATCAAGAGGGGGTACAGATGACAAGAGGGAGCTAGAGATCAAGAGGGGCAGAGATAGAGATCAAGAGGGGAGAGATAGAGATCAAGAGGGGTACAGATGACAAGAGGGGGCAGAGATAGAGATCAAAAGGGGGAGAGATATAGATCAAGAGGGTGAGAGATATCAAGAAAAGGGGAGCTAGAGATCAAGAGGGGGAGACGGATCAAGAGGGGGAGATATAAAGATCAAGTGGGGCAGAGTTAGAGATCAAGAGGGGGAGTCAGAGATCAAGAGAAGGGGAGAGAGAGATCAAGAGAAGGGGAGCTAGAGATCAAGAGGGGGAGAGATCAAGAGATGGGGAGAGAGATCAAGAGGAGAAGACAGATACCAAGAGGGGCAGAGCTAGAGATCAAGAGGGGAAGAGATAGGGACATGATATAATACAGGCATTGTACTGTATTCTCAAATAAGTTCAGATTTAATATGATAAATCTCATTATTCTCCCTAAATAATAATAAAAACAATGAAAAATTCAACCATTTCATATCTATGTCCGTTATAGCATTATACAGTACAATACAGTGCGGTAAACTCATTAATGTACAGTATGTTCGTATTTTGAAGTGTGGCCCTAATCACTGGTCGAGACAAAATAAACTAATACGACTTATGGAAAGACTTATTGCAGATTGAAATTTTAACTTTTTTTTTCCAATCACATAAGCGTTTCAACAAAACAAAATTGAAAGTTACTGTAATTAGAGCTTCAGCTATAAAGATACAGTACACTGTTTTACTTACTGCAAGCTCACTCCTACACTGTAAGGTAAACATGAATAGGAAAACACCCTCTTATCTCCTACCTATCAACATTAAGTCTAGCAGCCAGCATGCGCCAGTCATTGCCTCGAGCATTAGGTGGGTCAAGACAGCGACACAGCTCCCAGCGAAGGCGCTGAGGAAGGCGGAAGGCTCCAGGCTCTGGGGTCAGTTCCACCAACGAAGAACACCCACTGCTAGATGTTACTGTCAACAACCATTTCATTGTGGTCATTATATCCATTGCATTTACATTGCATTATACAAAAAAATCACATATTGCCCAGTAAACGGGAATATACACTAATATTCTTTAAATGCTTAAAAGTGTAATGGAAAATGTTTGGTACGGAAACAGATAGGATTATATTACTTTGTGAAGGACTAGAGCATGTCAACTGACCTGTGGAAGTCCTTGGAGCTATGTGTGCTGGAGACGCAGTGACGGGGGCGTAAGGGAAATCAGAGTTAATTCTGATGACTTGTCGGTGTGTGGATGAGCCCTTCTGCTGGGACACCATCCTACACGCAAGGGGTGCCGATGACCCCTCAGTGCGCTCCAGGGTGAAGGAAGCACTCACAGGGTCGTTCTTGGCTCCCCAAAGAGTCTCAAATGATATTTCCTAAAGGAAGGATAATTGTCAATACTGTAAAGTGGAATTCAAATAAAATATTTTCCTGGAAAACCTCATTCACAGCCATGTTAGGACAAGGAGTCTTATGTATGTACCCACCTAGACTTGCCCTTAGATCAACTACAAAAACAATATCCATAATGGAACATGAAAGAACTACTGCAATCACTTACACATGACAAATACAGTACAGACACATAATTATCTCCTTATACAGTATCAGGAGTAGGCTTAAAATTCATTTTGCCGAGTAAGAAATGTAAAATTTCAACAAATAAACAGGCGCAGTATCAACATCCAAAGAGGTGGTTTAGGATTTTAGAGAGAAAACTGTGTGGATAAGATGACAACTAATATAAAATGTATTACCTTATAGTGTTGGCCTGGCCTGATCCGCCAGCCAGGGCCGAGGTCATCAAGGGTGAGGCAGAGGTTGGCGCCACAATCTTGCAGTAACATCATCTTTGGTTTATCCAGCAGTGAGGCCCCACGACGCCGCTCTTGCTGGGTCACATCTGACACACACACACACAACAATGTTAATAAGCAGCAAAATTATGCTGATAAAGTAAGAAGTCCTTTAATTCCAAGATTTGATTAAAGGTACAAAATAATGGATCATACAATATATCGTGAATCTTCCGTTTACATTTATAAGGAACTACATTGCTTTCCTGCTCAATATGTAAGGGGAGAAGCTTCTTTAAAACAGGAAGGACTGTCCGTATCTCCTGAAGGACTCCCACATGGTGTTACTCACAGGCAAGGGCGGCAGAGGTGTCGTGCATGACGTGGAGGGTGACTGTGAGTGTGCCTGAGGGTGTAGGTGGGGGCGCTGCTGTCACTACCTTCACCTGCTTCACTGCTGCGTTTGAGCCAGCACTCTCCCCTACCAGCACAAACTTCTGCAGTGACTCTGTCATCATGTGAACCTGGAGGAGGCAGATGGAGAGAGATTTACCCACATTTTTAAACTTCACCTTTCACTGTCCTTCAACATAATGTATAGTGTGCTGACTTCTCAAGCAACTTTCACTTAACACCAATTAAAATACCTGTACTGTACTCAAGACAATTATGCTGTTATGTTTAAAGATGATCTCTCACCTAGACTCACTGGCTGATGCTCTAACCTGATGGGTGTGGCCATGATCTATTAGGTGATGCCTTGGCAGAATTGGCTTGAGGCTTAAACATGAAGTCTGAAACCTTACCTGAGCACCATCAAGCTGTGTAAAAACTGGGGTGTCGATCCTTTCTTCGCCCATGGTGATGAGTCTGCTCCAAGGCTCCTCACTAGTAGAGGAGGAGGAGGAAGACGTATTTCCTGCAGAGGAAGAGGAGGAGGAGGAGGAGGAGGCTGTGTTGGTGGCGAAGATATGGAGCTGCCAAGCGGCGTGCTGCAGAGAGGCGCAGTGCTCAAAGGACAGCACGGCAGGTTTTAGCAGGGATACATTGGGCGGCCCACACGTCACCACGGGGCTCAGTAATGTCTGCCACGATGTAAACAAATAATTACAGTATTAATATTTATTGTGTGAATTATAAGTTATAGTAGAGCTGTTGCTACAACATAAATTAATAAATATTATTAGTTTTTATTGTGTTACGGCCTACGGGTAATTCATAACTCAAAGCAACGTCTGCCACATAGTAAACTCCTTATTTATAACTGTTTTACTTTCCCGTATGTCTGAATGTGATCGAGTAATCACACATAAGATATTAATGAGTTAAGATGTCAATAAAATATGTTTTATAATGAACCATGAGAAAGTCAAAACACACAAAGTAGGCATATCATTTACGTTACATAACCAAAATAATAGGTTTTCTCTGAGTATTTTGACTTTCATTTTACTTGTTCATTTATAAGGTATATTGTGAGTGGTTGCTGTAGCATTTATATTTCGATTCTGGTTATTCTAACAAATGAAACAACTACATTTACTCATGAATACAATGAAATTTCCATTCCTACTTAATTAAGTCAAATATGAGTTGAAATTGCCACCACAGAACTACTATGCTGGATAATAATGTAAACGTTTAATGGTACCTTTCAGTGTGGGGGTAATATGTGGCATGCTATCTCTACCTTCCACCAAGCATGCTAATGAGGTCGCCGGTCAACACACAAATACCTTGATTTTACATATAGGAAGGCATGGGAACAAAACATAATAACACCTGTAGAGAATTTGGTACCATGGACTCACCTGTCGGTCGGTGAGGGCTGGGGCTGGATGTAGGTTGGGCCCGACCGACACATACACCTGCTGACGGGTGTCTGGGGGCAGAGCACCACTGGGGATAGTCAGCACTACCCCATACTCAGCCACCACTAGTCGCCCCCCAACAGACGTCATCATCCCCCAGGCTGCCCCCTCAGCACCCACTAGCTCCTTTGGGGGCTGCAGGTCCCGGTTAGTCTCCGAGCATGATGCTGACGTAGGCCGTGAACCTGTGGAGGAGCAGCAGAAGGTTGTGTTGCGTGGTCTTGGGTGTGGTTTAACTAGGATAGTGTGAGTATGTTTTGTGGTGTGGCAATGGTACAATGACCTGCATCTTGTAGCGGGGGTCACTAAGGGATCTCATGTGCTGTAGTTAACTTATAAAGGTTAAACAAGGTGGTTTAACCTTAACATCACTGTGGGGTTAACCATTTGACCATCATCTTAAAAGGGTTAAAAGAGTCACTAATGCATCAGAGTCTCTCTCTTGAGTATAGAAAATAAAAAAGACTCGGAAAATGAAACACCATAATCTTTGACTAATCAAGTAATTCCCAAGAAAATATTTAAATCAATATAATATAATAAACCACAAAACACCAATAAAATCTAAAAACAAAAATAAATAAATTAATCCAAGTTTTTATTGAATTTGTACAGATAAAATCCTGAACTATAGTCAACAATATTTACCCAACAGACCTCTGCTGTTATAAGCTCGTGTTACTGAAAACCCTGTGAGATACCCTATAACACGACCTGCCCCACCAATCACCCAGAATGACCAATCACACAGCGACCAGCCACCCGCAAAGACCAGCCACCCACAACGAATGACCACCCACAACGACCAACCACCCACAAAGAATAACCACCCACAAAGAATAACCATCCACAATGACCAACCACCCACAAAGAATAACCATCCACAACGAATAACCACCCACAATGACCAATCACCCACAAAGAATAACCACCCACAATGATCAACCACCCACAAAGAATAACCACCCACAATGATCAACCACCCACAACGACCAACCACCCACAACGGCCAGGCTTCCAAGTGCTCTGTGGTTGGGTAGTTTGAATATACCCGTTAAACGTTATAATTGTTTAATACTACTCGGGGAAATCTGATCCAGTTTAATAGCCGCACCGCACTTGACGGGTTGCACCTCCCTGATTGACTGCTGTGTGTGTATGTGCGTGTGTGTGTCACCTGATCCACACTGTAGCTGACAACCGGTGGAACTAGTGGCAAATTATTGGGTTATGGGCCTCAGGTGATGCGCCACATACTGTATAAAAGAAGCCAAAAGCTGAAGCTAATGAAAAAAAATAGAATATATATATGATATGTTTTTAGTAGTTTAGAACTGAATGATCATTAATTTATATCATCAGCAGTCGGTTTCATTAACTCTTACTATTTCTTGGTACCGTAAATACACATAACATTGTCTTTTCACTATTCTTGTGTTGCTCACAGTATTCTTTCCGTAACGTTAATTTTGATCATCATTAAAGTATTACTCAAAAGTCACTTGGGGTACGAACGCTTAACCTTGTCGACAACGTGATATTACAGCTTCTATCTTCTGCTTTCTGTTAGTTTTGCTCAACAGCGGAATAAAATTGTATATAATAAGTTATTGTGTAGATCATTCTTTAGCAACTTATAAATAAATTTCTCCTCAACTTATCTTGGTTGTAATTTACTGTCATAAATACAAATTTTGTCTATCTGTACATTATATAAAGTCACAAAGGGATTTTGTACTACATTTATACTTGTGTAACTAATTATACAAAGTTATTGAAATATTTAACTACCTGGAGATACCGAGCAATACTGTACTGGTGTAGCAGACCATGTTACACCCTGGGAGGTTATACTCGGGTGTAGTCTGACCAACATCATTATAAACCCTAGCTTGTTTTACACTCACTCCCCCAGGTCAGAATCACCCCATTTGGTGTCGCCTTGTGTAAGTTTGTTTCTAAGGTAATTACGGATATCATTTCCTTATTTTCATTATTTCTTATTATTGTTGTTATCACTGCTTTTTTATTTCTTTTTTTAACCTGGGTATTTATTTTTACCTAAATTCGTATTCCTCTCGATGACGCACTATACTGTAGAGTGACTTGTGTTAATATCTGATCCTATCCTGAGAGACACAGAGAGAATTTCTTTACGTTTCAGGGAAAATAAAATTCTCACTACAATTACCACACCAGTACCACAACCACCATTACCACACCAACATCACAACCACAATTACCACACGAACATCACAACCACAATTACCACACCAACATCACAACCACCACACTACCACCATCACTACACCATCACCATCGTTACACTACCACCACCACCGCCCCAGCACTCGACCCCTCGAAATTAGCCGGCGGTGGACGTGTTCTATCTGTGCTGGACGAGATGTACACGAGGATTCTGATTCACCCCCGGGCGACCCCAGGGCGTGGGTGTGGGGAAGGGCTGGGAGGCGTGGGTGAGGAACACGCACGCCTTCCCCCCAGTACCCAGGATTTATATTGTATTATGAGCTTGATTTTCAATTCGGTGAAAAGTTTTCCATAATAAAATAATAACAATACCAACGAATAACATCATAACCCCACGGAATCTACAATATCACACGCCCACAAAGCAGCAGTGGCGTGGGCGTGAAAGAGGTGTGGACAAGATGGGCGCTGCTGGAATAGGAGGAAAAAACAAATGATGAATATACCATCTACACAACAAAGGGAGAATGAAGGGGGGGAGTGAGGGGGGGACTGTTACATCATGCAAATTATGATGTAACAAGGACAATCTTACTGGAGTCCGCCTCCTTCTTCGCTGGTCCAGAGTGATGGTGGTAGTGGTGGTGGTGGTGGTGGTGGTGGTGGTGGTGGTGGTAGTAGTAGTAGTAGTAGTTGTGATGGTGGTAGTAGTAGTGGTGATGGTAGTAGTAATAGTTGTGATGGTGGTAGTAGTAGTTATGATGGTGATAGTAGTAGTAGTAGTGATGGTGGTAGTAGAAGTAATAGTAGTAGTAGTTATGATGGTGGTAGCAGACGTAATAGTAGTAGTAGTAGTAGTAGTAGTAGTGATGGTGGTAGCAGTTGTGATGGTGATAGTAGAAGTAAAAGTGGTAGTAGAAGTAATAGTGGTAGTAGAAATAATAGTAGTAGTGATGGGGGTAGTACAGTAATACTAATTGAGGTTCAACATTATCAAATTATAAAAGAAACACAAATCTGACCAAGAACAAAGAGAATTAACAATATCTCTCCTTGTTCTCCTCTATCTCTCATTAATCTATTTATCTCTAACTCTCATTCTCTCTCAAATTCTCTCTACACTCTCTTAATCTTCTCATTCTTCCCCACTTCTCTCTTTCTCCATTTACACAACCCTCCTGCCTCCCCCTTCCTTTTTCATCTTTCTCTCCCCTCTATCTCTCTCTTTCTCCCAATATTCTCTCTCCTTCCTTCCCTTCCTCATTCTAATTCCATTCTCTCTCTCTTTCTCTCTCCCTCTCTCTCTCACGTCATAAACGCCCTACACAACATATATACAAAATTAAACTCCCTCTCCCCGCCACACTTTTACTCTCCTTCTCCTTGTTCGTCTTTCAATTAACAGCACCACGCTTATGTGTCCCAGTCTTGTTGAAATTCCTCTATGTTGTGTGTGAGAGAGAGAGAGAGAGAGAGAGAGAGAGAGAGAGAGAGAGAGAGAGAGAGAGAGAGAGGTAACTGGGTGGGTGTATCACTGGGTGTAGAGGTAACAGGGGCATGTATCATGGGCGTGCAGAGGTAACGGGTGGGTGTATTACTGGGTGTAGTGGTAACGGGGGTGGGTGTATTACTGGGTGGGTGTGTATTACTGGGTGTAGTGGTATTACTGGGTGGGTGTATTACTGGGTGTATGGTAACGGGTGGTGTATTACAGGTAACGGTGGGTGTGTGTAGTGGCAACGGGGTGGGTGTATTACTGGGTGTATAGGTAACGGGTGGGGTATCACTGGGTAGTGGTAACACTGGGGTGGTGGTAACTGGGTGTAGTGGTAACGGGTGGGTGTCACTGGGTGTGTAGTGGTAACACACCGGGTGTAGTGGTAACGGGTGTGTATTGCTGGGTGTAGTGGTAACTGGGTGTACATTGGGTGTATAGGTAACGGTATCACTGGGTGGAGGCAATAGGTGGGTGTGCTGGGGCGTAGTAGTGGTAACTGGGTATAGGCAACGGGGTGGGTGTATCACTGGTGTGGTTGTAACTGGGTGGGTGTATTACTGCGTAGTGGTAGTGGTAACCGGGTGGCTGTGGGTGTATCCGCGGTAATCCGTGGGTGTAGAGATAACGAGGTGGGTGTATCACTGCGTAAAGGTAACGAGGTGGGTTTATCACTGCGAGAGGTAACAGGGTGGGTATATTACTGAGTGTAGTGGTAACTGCGGGTGTATCACTGGGTGTGGTTGTAACTGGGTGGGTGTATTACCAACTGGCAGTGGTAACTGGGTGGGTGTATCACTGGGCGGGTGGTGGGGTGTGGTGGTAACTGTGGGTGTATCACTGCGTGTAGTGGTAACTGGGTGGTGTACCAGTGCAGAGGTAACGGGTGGGTGTCACCGGGTGGGTGGTAACTGCGGGTGGGGTGTATCACTGGTGTGGTAACTTGGTAACTGGGTGGGTGTATCACTGGGTGTAGTGGTAACTGGGTGGGTGGATCACTGGGTGGAGGTAACTGGGTAGGTGTATCACTGGGTGTAGTGGGAACGGGGTGGGTGTATCACTGGGTGTAGTGATAGCTGGGTGGGTGTATCACTAGGTGTAGAGGTAACAGGGTGGGTGTATTACTGGGTGTAGGGGTAACGGGGTGGGTGTACACACTATCATGGTACTCACTCGAGGTGGCCTCACTAGAGAGGGACGCTGGTGAGTCGCTCCTCGGGGGCTTCTCCAGGGAGGACACGGGCGAGTCAAGGCATCTACTGCCCACGCTGCCGTCTATTGTAGGGGTAGCTAAGGCCCTGGACGGCAGGAGCAAGTGACACGCTTCCGAGGGTGCGGGGGAGTCGTGACCACCCGGGCGAAGGTGAGGGACGTCGTAATGGTGTTCTGATGCCGGGGTGACACTGCCCGAAGGACCGCCCCCTCGACCACTGGCGGGGGCAGAGTAGTGTTCCTCGTACACAGAGCCCACCATGCCCACACTCGATTTGTGCCCACTGGAGACGGAGGCGGGGTCGCTGTAGGCGTGGTCATAGCATAGAGGCAAGGCCGTGGGTGGCAGAGGTGCCATGCCCACCCCCTGCGTCAGGTCAGGGGCCAGACCCTTGAGTTTCTTGGTGGTGTCCGGGTAGAAGGGCATCGGGTAGTCTGAGGGGGAGGGTGAATTATCGAATTAAAAAAACAACAACAGTACTGTACAGGTATAGATACAATGGGTGACATTAAGATCAACACCTGATGTTTAAACACCCTTAAGTAGATTAGGTTAAATTAAGTTTAGTATAGTTAGGATTAAGTTAGATTAGATTAGGTAAGATGAAGTTAGGTTAGCATTAGAGTGGTTAATCTTAAGGTGAAATAAGATGAGGTGCTTAATCTTCAGATGATCAGATACAGACATTACAAAACGACAACAGGAAACTCGTCACTTTTCAATATCAGTGTATCGTCATGACGCGTGGGAAGCTGCAACATCGGAGCTTCACTGACCTGAGGCGGCGATCTCGTACATGGGACCATCCTGGCGGTCCTTGCGGTTGAACTTGCGGAAGACAACGACGAGCAGGAGCAACACCAGAGGCACCAGCACCGCCAGCACCACGATCAAGGTGATGTCCTGCTGTACCGCCGCCGCCGTCGCTGAAGGAGGAGGAGGAGGGAGACACGTTACCAGTCAGTAAGTCGTAAATGGATCAAGAAGGTGATGGATGTACAGTATGTTTGTGTACATTATCTACAGCAGGTCATACGGACACCCTAATCCCGGTGGGCCCCAGTTCTAATGGGCCCTGGACCTAATGGGCCCAAGACCTAATGGGCCACAGAACTAATGGGTTCTAACTTACTTGGCCCCAGTTCTAGATCTACTTGGCAGCAGTACCGAATAAACCCTAGTCCTAATAGGCCCCAGACCTAATAAATCCGAGACCTAATGGGCCCCAGTCCTACCAGTAGTAATGAGCACCAGCTGTAATGAACCCTAATGGCGACTAAGAGGCCCCAGTTAACCTTAATGCTCCAGGTGATATACAGTACAGTAACACAGGTCATGAGAAAGGCATTATTTAAGGATATGCAAACAACATCATTTAAATAAACTCTACATACTGTATGGTAGACATTATTAAGGACATAGTACTATCGTCTCATCTTATCATCTTCCATTTACAAACTCCTTAAAAATTATCTCTTCACATCTTACTTCTCCTCCCCGTCCGTTTCTGTCTATCTCCCCCCACCCCCCCACCCCCCACCAGTTTCTCTCTCCTAAGCCTCCATCTTTCTCCCTCCCTTCTCTTTATCTCCCTCCCTCCCTCAGTCCGCCCCTCCCCTACCTCTTCCCTATCATGGGTGGCCTGGGGGCGCCTCTCCCCCAGCAGGGACGCGCTACTACAATGTTATCTGTCGCTTGAGCAAATTGTTGAAGGAGGGAGGAGGAGGAGGACGAGGGGCCGTTCTCCCCCCCTTGTCTCCTCTCTGACCTCAGTCTTGTTCTCTTTCCTCCCTTCTTCTTAGTCTTTCTTTTTCGATTCTTCTTCGTCTGTCTCTCTTCGTTCTCTTTAGTCTATTTCCTTCCATTACCCTTACTTCCCTCCTCTGACTCCTTTCTCTTCTCCTTCTTTCCTACCTCATCCTCCCGATCACGTCTTTCTTTTCCATCGTTTCTCTTCCCTTTCCCCTCCACCTCTCTTTCTACCTCTCAGCTCCTTCCTCCTCCTCCTCCACTTCCTTTTCTACTTTTTTTTCCTTCCCCCTCTTCCATCTCCCTCTCTGCCCTCAACTCCTTCCTCTCCCACAATCTCCCTTCCCTCCCTCCGACCCACACACTCACACCGCCCCTCCATATCACAATCAACCCCTCCCTCCCTCCCTCCATCACTCCCCTCTTCCCTCCATTTGTACCCATTTATACCCCTCATTTCCCCTCGGATTCATGAGGGGAAACTTAGAGAGTCACATAAATATACACCATCAGCATCCTCTCTTACACCCACTGATAAAGAATGGGGGGAGAGGAAAAAATGGATAAAGGAGGAAGAAGCGAGAAGGATAAAGGAGGAAGAAGAGAGAAGGATAAAGGAGGAAGAAGAGAGAAGGATAAATTAGGAATAACAACGAAGGAATAAGGGAGGAATATGAAGGAAATGAAAAATGGTTAAAAGAGGAAGAGAGAAGGATAGATGAAGGAGTAGAGAGAAAGATAGAGGAGGAAAAATGAGAGAGAGAGAGAGAGAGAGAGAGAGAGAGAGAGAGAGAGAGAGAGAGAGAGAGAGAGAGAGAGAGTAATAGTTGATAATAAAGAAGAAGAGAAGCCACAGAAAAGTCATTAAACGTTTTAAGTCAACAGTAATAAAGTTCTCAAGACATCTGAGGTAAATCATTAATAATTCCAGCGAAGTAAAAAATGATAATAATAATAATAATAATAATAATAATAATAATAATAATAATAATAATAATAATAATAATAATAATAATAATAAATAATAACAATAATAAAAACAATAATAATAATAATAATAATCTGGTAAAATAATCCGCTAGTCTTTTAGGCCCTAGACGAAAAAAATTATTCCATATTCCCTCTCATGGTAAAATCTGGTGTCAAAATCTGTATGGTGGACTAATCTGTGCTTGGTAAAATCTGGTGTCAAAATCTGTATGGTGGACTAATCTGTGCTTGGTGTAAGGAAATCTGTGCAAGGAGGCTGAGTAAGTAATGTGGTGACGGTGGGGATAAGATTTTAACCTTAAGCCCTTCAGAGTTAGTTAAATAACCTGTGGGCGTGGAGGAGGAGGAGGAGGAGGAGGCAATGAAGGGCAAGGAATTAACTGTGGGTGGGTGGAGGTGGACGAAGTGGAGGAGGAGGATAGAGAAGAAGAACGCTAAGGAAGGCGAGGATTAAATAAAAAGGGGGAAGGAAACGAAGGGTGAAAAAAAAAAGAGAAGAAAATAAAGATGAAGACGAAGAGCGATAGATACATACATACATACATACATACATACATACATACATACATACATACATACATACATACATACACAGTAACGACACCTGAGCAGTAATAACCTCCTTGCCTCATTACGTGTATGACAGGTGGACAGGTAAGACCCCAAGTGCTTGACGAAGGTGTGAGCTACTGCAGGAGGGCGGCGACCTTTGACCCCCGCTGGGAGAGTGAGGACCCCTGCTCTTTGACCCCCGCCGGGAGAGATATGACCCCCGCACGCTACCTCTTCTGCCCTGACATGATCTCCTCAGCCCCAGTAATTACCTGGAGGTTACCTGTAGTCAATTTCGGGGAGCTCCTCCTAACCATCCCTCTCCTCCCTCCAGAAATTGTGACAACGTGATTAACTAGACTGATCATGCCAGTAGCTAACATGGCCGCTACAGCTTGGGTGGTGAGCAAAGTTTCAGGATTCTCAAATTAATTGTATCGGCGCCTGAACTGCTCATCATAAGACTACCTGGGAGAGAAGTTAGTGTTAGAGTAGTTAATCTTCAGGTGAAATAAGTTAGGGTGTGGGGCCATCTTGAGGTGATCCTCCATATTCATTAAGTGTTACCGTTGAAACCCAGACTGTGGTAGACCTCACAGCACCAAGCACCACACACACCCTCAGTAGTAATATCTGTGAGCTAACAGTCTGTCAGATCACCAAGCACGCAAACACACACACACACACACACATTAAAAGAAAAGTAATTAAGCATTGTTCTTAAATTCTGCTCCGTGTGGGCTGGTCGGCACTCTACATCCAAACCAGATTACAGTTTAACCCACACTGGCCAGGCGTGACTCCGTGAGGGGAGGCGAGGGCTGGAGAGAGTTGGTGCCCAAGCTACTAAATAAGATATTGTACTGGTCTACAAGCACCATATCTTAGCTGTAACTATGGTGACAGTGACTAAAACTCAGTAATATTCAGCTATTAATCATTCTTCACAATGACGACTTTCAGGTGTAACCAAAATTGTGGGTATCATTAGAGCAGCTAACATCATACGTCTGGCAGTAGGTAGGCGGCGGGCCGGGTTTGGGAGGAAAAATTCTCTTAACTTAGTCAGTCAGTCACTCTGGACACACACTTATAGGGCTGCTAAACACAGCTAAAAAGACATTAAAACCTTCAACCTCCCCTAAAAAGAAGGTCAGAAATAAGCAGGTAGATGGTAGGTAGGTAGGTAGGTAGGTAGGTAGGTAGGGAGGGAACTGGCCATCCCCTAACGAGCTCAAGGCATCCTCATCACAAATTAATATAAAACTCCTTCAAGACGTGACAGCATCCTTCACAGGACCCCGGGAAGCCCGTACGAAGAGGAAGGGATCGTAAGGTGGGAAGTCCTACAACAGGTCAAGCCCTTTACGACCATCTGGGAGGTCTTGTAATGAGGGCGGGATAGCCTTTTAATTCCCCTTAAGGAGGTCAGTGTGTGGAGGGTGGGCTGAGGTGGAGGTGAGACAGGTGCGGGGGAGGAGGTGGAAGAGGAGGAGGTGATGGAAGAGGAGGAGGTGGTGGAAGAGGAGGAGAGGTTGGGGAGGTGTTGGTATAGAGGTGGTGATTGGTGGTGAAAGGGGAGGAGGAGTTGGTGGTGGAAGAGGAGGTACATGGGTTAGGGAAGAGGTAATTAATTATTGAAGAGAAGTGGGAATACTTAAGAGTAGCCAAGAAGAATGGAGGAGGAAAGAAGAAGGAGGAGATAATGTAAAAGAGGAATAAGATTAGGAGGAGGGAGGAAGCAGGAAGGAGGAGGAGATAAGAGGGTGAGAAGAAGAAGAAGAAGAAGAAGAAGAAGGGGAACACAGGAGTACAGATACAGGTGATGTGAGAGGGAATAATAATAATAACCAGGTAAGGTGAAGGAAATTGGGTTAAGGTATTACTGAGGAGACGGAAGGAAATACCCTTCTTGGGGTGGAGGAGGTGGTGGAGAGAAAGAGGAGAGGAGGGTGGTGGAGAAAAGAGGAGAGAGGAATTGGTGGGGGGTGGAGAAGAGGAGAGGGAGGAGGTGGGGGTGGAAAAGAGGGGGAGGAGGGTGGTGGTGGTGGAGAAGAGGGAGAGGAGGAGGGGGGTGGAGAAAGAGGGAGAGAGGGAGGGGGTGTGGGTGGAGAAGAGGGAGAGGAGGGAGGGGTGGGGGTGGAGAAGAGAGGAGAGGAGGGTGGTGGAGAAAGAGGGAGAGGAGGAGGGGGTGGGGGTGGAGAAGAGGGAGAGGAGGGGGGTGGTGGAGAAGAGGAGAGAGGAGGAGGGGGGTGGGGGTGGTGGGGGGTGGAGAAAGAGAGAGAGGGGGGGTGGTGGAGAGAAAGAGGGAGAGGGGAGGAGGGGGTGGAGAGAGGGAGAGGAGAGGAGGAGGGGGGTGGAGAAGAGGGAGAGGAGGGGGTGTGGTGGAGAGAAGAAGGGAGAGAGAGGAGGGGGGTGGTGGGGGTGGAGAGAAAGGGGAGAGGGAGGGGGTGGTGGAGAGGGAGAGGGGAGGGAGATTGGTGGAGAAAGAGGGAGAGGGAGGTGGTGGAGAAAGAGTGAGAGAGGAGGGTGGTGGGGGGTGGAGAAAGAGGAGAGGAGGGGGGTGGTGGAGAAGAGGGAGAGAGAGGAGGGGTGGTAGAGAAGAGGAACAGAAAGAGGAACAGGGGGAGGTGGAGGAAGAGAAGTAGGAGGAGGAAGATAAGGTGATGGAGTAAAAATAGGAGGAGAAGGGAGAGGAAAAAGAAGAGGAGGAGGTAGTGGTGGAGGAAGAGGAGTGTCGGAAAAAGAGGACAGAGTGAGTGTGTGATTTAGCATAACCTCTAATCTTTCACCCCCTTCTAGAGTGTGAGGGAGATGAGTGAGAAACTGATACACTGACACCCTGTACCTCTCCAGACCAGAAACTGACACTCTGTGCCTTCTCAGTCCATGAAACTGACACCCTGTACCTCCCCAGACCAGAAACTGACACTCTGTACCTTCCCTGACCACGAAACTGACACTTTGTACCTTCCCTGACCACGAAACTGGTACCCTGTACCTTCCTATACCACGAAACTGACACCCTGTACCTTCCTAGACCACGAAACTGACACTTTGTACCTTCCCTGACCACGAAACTGACACCCTGTACCTCCCCAGAACAGAAACTGACACTCTGTACCTTCCCTGAACACGAAACTGACACTTTGTACCTCCCCAGACCACGAAACTGACACCCTGTACCTCCCCAGACCACGAAACTGACACCATGTACCTCCCCAGACCACGAAATACACTAAATTCTCACCCCACAACGAGAAATGCCGAGCAAGAATAAATTATCACCCAAAAGAAACAAATTCTTTATCCCAGATGGACACTCCAGCCCCTAAATAAATTCCAATCCTACCACATAAAGGCTCCCTCAGGTCCACGTATCCTACTCACCTTCCTCTGTTGTGCTCTTGTCGCCGTACATCCTGACGGAGGAACCTCGACCATCTGCAGGAGAGAGAGAGGGAGAGAGAGAGAGAGAGATAGAGAGTCAATTACGATTTAGTTGCATCCCATCCAGGTGGCCTTGTCCCTAAATTACCTCACATCTGTAAACCTGTCATTAAGGGCGTCTATTGATATGTTATATATGTGTGTGTAAATAGGATTATCTTTTATTATTATTATTATTATTATTATTATTATTATTATCATTATTATTATTATTATTATTATTATTATTATTATCATTAGCTCTTGGATATCATATTAATAAGCAAGATAAGTTAAAAAGAATTTGTATATATTTATAGTCATATCTAAGTTAGGGCACCAGGTCACCACATGCCAATTATTATATCTGTCATACTACAAACATTTTAGGCATCAAGATTCTGAATATAAATTTTGGATGATGAATTCAATCGAAACTATGCCTCACTCCTTCCCTCCACACACACACAGCCGGAGGGAGGGTCGAGTGAGGCATCCATTACCAGGTATCACGACCTGGCATCCCCCTCGTCCCCTCCTTCAGGTAGAGGTTAGTGACCCGGCGTTTACATGGTCCTCCACACTGCCAGGTAATCAACCAACAATCGTGTCCGGCCATCATCGTCAAATAGACTTGATCCCGGGGACGTCTCTATGCCTTTGTAGGACCCCCTCACCCCTCCTCCTCCTCCTCCTCTCCCTCCTCCATGTCTCTTCCTTTGGCGGTTCTATGTTAGGTTTTATATTAGTTCTGAGAGGTTCTATACAACTCCTATGGCGGTTCTATATTTAGTTCTTAAGAGGTTCCATATTGGTTACACGACGCGATGGCTACATATTAATTCTTAGATGGGTTCTAAGATGTTCGTAGGATGGTCCCAAGACTGTCTCAAGGTGGTCCCAAGATGGTGGTCCCAACAGGGTCCTCAGAGATACGAGAGGGTCCAGAAGTAGGTAGGTAGGTCTTGGAGCCCTGGTGTAACGCAAGGGACCGCTGGCCTCCCATACACGGACCCTAAAACCCACATATATGGGAACGGTCGACGGGGACAGGACGTGGACGCCCTTCCCGTCCACCTCATCCGTCCGTCCACCCTCCCAGGATAATGATCTCGCCAAGATAATTCACTTCCTACAGCACAAAAAAGGGGAACTTGGTGACGTGTGGTGTAGGCTTGGTGAAACGTGAGGTGGTGTACGTGAGTTATTAGAAACACGGACCTAGTGAAGTATGCTGGTACAAGTTGGGTTGGTGTGTGGTGATGTGTGTGTCACCAGTAATACTGTAGTTTGGGGAGGTGCAACGGCTGCTTGGTGGGATGTGAGGCGATGGATCCGTGAGTCGTGTATGGAGATAGTGTGATGGCTGGTGCTTTTTGTGAGCTTGGTGAGACGTGGTGTCACATATCTGTGAGTCGTGGACATAATCACTTTGAGGTTTGGTGAGCGAGTTTGGTGAGGCAGGCGACTTAAGACCTGGTGAATGGTGATCAGAAGTCCTGTCTTTTCACCACCTTGAGTGGATCAGCGGCGTCCTGGTGACCAGAACTAGCGGTGATGGACGGGTCGTGAGGAGAGCGGGCGTAGAAAGGAAGAGGTGGAAAAGACGAGATATAAGGTTTAAAACACACACACACACACACACACACACACACACACACACACACACACACACACTGCCCCACACACACACACACACACACACACACACACACACACACACACACACACACACACACACACACACACACACACACACACACACACACACACACACACACACACACACACACACACACACACACACACACACACACACACACACACACACACACACACACACACACACACACACACACACACACACACACACACACACACACACACACACACACACACACACACACACACACACACACACACACACACACACACACACACACACACACACACACACACACACACACACACACACACACACACACACACACACACACACACACACACACACACACCTTCCTCTCTAACAGGTTCACCAAAACTGGCAAGAATACAACTGGCAATTTATCACCTCCCTACTGCTACAGGGGGTCCTCCGTCGACCTGAGAGAGAGAGGTGGGTGAGGAGCTGGAAGAGACCAATGCCAGGATTTCCAAAACTTCCCGTCAAATATTTCCCCCCCAGACGGGTGACGTGAGAACGCGTCTAATCATTTCACCTGAAGCCACGGAACAAAGATGGTGGGCTCAGCCTGTAGCAACAACAGCACAACCACCACCACCACATCATCAGACACAACAGTAGCTGTAACACCACTAGAAGAATTAACCAAACAAGCTCCAACTCGAACTGGATTACAAGTCCCAGCTCTCGGCAGCAAACTGCATCACGACTGCCTAGCGTGACAGTAGGTCGTCGGTAATCCAGTGCCTAACCCCCCCTTGCTCCTCCTAACTCTCTCACAACACACACGGCCAGTACACACCATACAATCACGGTGTAGTCCTCCAGCTGTCTCTCTTCCTCGGTGTCCGTGCACAGCGCCTCACAAGTCCAGCGGCTGCTAACATATTCGGGTCGTCTCTGGTTATCTGGTGTCTGACTTAGTAAACAGGAATTTTCGTTTTCTTTGCCGCCATCCGACACAGGTGAGACTAAAGGCTTTCCTGCCTTCGGTCATGTGGAGTCACAACAGCAGGTAGCAAGGGGGGAGGGGGGTGTGAAGAAGTCATCGCGTAGCTCATCGCTGGGTGTGGGGTGACAGAGTGAGGTGTGTGTGTTAGAACTGTATTGTGTCAAGATAACGAGAGTTAATTGATGGTGGCGCTAAGAAGCAAGGGGGGGGGGTTTATGGAAGAGGAGGAAGACTGAAGGGTGGACAGAAGGCATCTAGGGCTGGTGCTACTGTCTCCTTGCTGCCTCCAGGACGCCAGGCTCTTGTCCCCTTCACCTGGGTGCTGATTGAGTCACCGCTATCACCCTTTCTCTCCATATGCGCTTTACTACACCGATTCAGCCTGTCACCCTCACTCATCCTCCACCTGCCCTAATCCTCAACATCTGGTCCTAATTGAAACTCACCCCCTTCACTTTATTCTAACATGACCTATTCTGTGGCTTCTTAATTCTGTACGCCTGACTGTCAAAAATCTCTCAGCCCCGTGGCTTCTTAGCAAGATGACCTGACTTCCATGGAGCCTATCTAGCTTTGGGAAGTACTGGGCGGTTCAACCTAGATTTGGGCCTTAGCTGCTCTGGATCCTGTCCAGACGCCCTGGGAGAGTGCATGTGTTAGGGGTAGAAGGTCTCCCTCCCTCCTTCGTAGTCTCCTACCTATCCATCTCCTCCCAACGGGGACGATGGACTGGCCTGAATCAACGTGATTCACCGTCAGTCGGGTTGGGTTGGGAATATAAAGTTATGGTGAGCTTTTTCGGGTGTGGTTGTGGGCGGTGTGGTTGTGGTGGGCAGGGTGGTTTGAGGTGGGCAGGTGTGTGTTGTGTGGGCGAGTGGTTGAGGTGGGCAGGTGTGGTTGTGAAGGCTGGTGTGGTTGTGAGTGGGAGAATGTGGTAAGTATGTATTAATGGTGGACGTTTTTGCCGCAACCAGGTATCAATAAACAAACAAACAAACAAAACAAAGGTACAAACTAAGCCCACTGAAGGCTGTAAACAAACATCCACTTATCTGGCTATATGTATGTATGTTTATGTATGTATGTATGTATGTATGCATGTATGTATGTATGTATATTTTACACCTAATGAAATCTTTTTGAGAGGCATAAATTTTAATGAGCGTCATTGACTTTTTGTTATTTTATTTCTAGAGACAGTTGTCGTTATGTTTTGGTAACGTCACAGTGCCTTAACCCCCCTCTCTCTTTTTTTTTTTTTTTTGTTTTTGTGTTGACGGTAGAAAGAAAAAATTGGTTCTTTCTGGAGGGGGCAACAGGCAGCTTGTATGGCCCCCCTCCCTTCTTGTCGTGGTGGGGTGACCCTGTTCCCCTGGTGGGTGGCTGGCACCTGTCATGATGAATGGGGAGGGCAGAGATGAATGTTGAATTAGTGCCTACCTGGTTGGATGTTGGTCAGTGCCACTATTATCTCTCTCACACACACACACACACACACACACACACACCACCTGCCAGAGTCAGACCACCATGTCCAAGCAAGCCATCACCATGGTTTACATACCTCATCACAACCACAACCTGCCCCTGAGGTCATCACCACAAGTTTCACATCATCACCACATCCATCATCACATACTCTCTCTCCAGAGTGGCTCTGGTCATCCTGCATTTCCTCAGGTAACTCCAGTTTATCACCAGGTTCTCAGGTAAGTCAGGTCATCGCATATTCCTCCAGGTAACTCCGGGTCATCACCATATTCCTCCGTGCTCAGGTCGTCCCAGGTTCCTCAGGTCTCAGGTCATCGCCATATTCTCCCGTATGTCGGTCATCGCCAGTTTCCTCATGTAACTCCAGGTAAGCAATACGTAACTAG
>NW_024713129.1:9165190-9169145 GCF_018991925.1 Homarus americanus
CTCAACACCATCTGCCCTCAGCACCAACACCACCTGCCCTCAGTACCAACAACATCTGCCCTCAGTACCAACACCACCTGCCCTCAGTACCAACACCACCTGCCCTCAGTATCAACACCACCTGCCCTCAGTACCAACACCACCTGCCCTCAGTACCAACACCACCTGCCCTCAGTATCAACACCACCTGCCCTCAGTACCAACACCACCTGCCCTCAGTACCAACACCACCTGCCCTCCAGTACCAACACCACCTGCCCTCATTACCAACACCACCTGCCCTCCAGTACCAACACCACCTGCCCTCAGTACCAACACCACCTGCCCTCAGTATCAACACCACCTGCCCTCCAGTATCAACACCACCTGCCCTCCAGTATCAACACCACCACCCTCCAGTATAACACCATCTGCCCTCAGTACCAACACTACCTGCCCTCAATATCAACACCACCTGCCCTCAGTACCAACACCATCTGCCCTCCAATTACCAACACCACCTGCCCTCAGTACCAACGCCACCTGCTACCCTCATACCAACACATGTCACCTCATTACCAACACCATCTGCCCTCAGTATCAACACCACCTGCCCTCCAGTACCAACACCACCTGCCTCAGTACCAAACGCCACCTGCCCTCATGCCAACGCCACCTGCCCTCCAGCACCAACACCTGCCCTCGCACCAACACCATCTGCCCTCAGCACCAACACCACCTGCCCTCAGTACCAACAACATCTGCCCTCAGTACCAACACCACCTGCCCTCAGTACCAACACCACCTGCCCTCAGTATCAACACCACCTGCCCTCAGTACCAACACCACCTGCCCTCAGTACCAACACCACCTGCCCTCAGTATCAACACCACCTGCCCTCAGTACCAACACCACCTGCCCTCAGTACCGCTTGCGCTCGGAACACCTCTTCCCCGCTTCACCAGAAATGAGAACTCGGGCGCCGGGAAAAGAATTTTAATTCATTTTCTTGCCGCCTCGGGCTGCTTGGATGTGTGAGAATCTCGACCGAGGAGTGACTTATTAGGTGTAAGAAGAAGAAAGGTCTTTTAGAAGGCACTTTTATGGGTCATTTCTGATTAAAGGTGTGTTTGCGGGCGTCATTTGCTCGTTACGGCAAATTACCCGAATTTTTGTATCGTTTTGCTTATCTTTATGTCGTGGGTGAGAAGTGGTTGGTAGGTGGCGTGTTAACGTGTTTTATTACCTTGTGTCCACCTCGGGGGTACTGTGTCTTTAGCCCTTGATACTTACATTACCTGTTGCTCGCTATGATATAAAGGATCGTTCTGACTTCTGCTCGGTGTGTGGTCAGGTTTGCCTCCTGATCCATTAGGCTGTTGCTGCTTGCGGGAGAGCGTATTCATTACACAGATTGATCAAGACTCTTTTGAAGAAACTCCCGAAGTTCTCTTTTGAAGACTTTCTCTGCTCGCTCTCTCTCAGCGATGGTTGGTTGCATCTTTAAAATTATTTGACCTCTGAACTTAGTAGATGGTGACCCTTCTTAAGGTCACACCTGGTGGAGAATATTTCTGGTCGGAGGTTCTCTTGGGTAAAATTTAATTATCCATATGGATGAAGCGGCCACTTGGATGTTAGTAGTTTGTGGTCGTCCGCCTCGCTGGAGGAAGTGGTCGTTTTATCGCTCGCTAATTAGATTTACACAACTTGAGCCTGAGATGTGAGTTCCAGTGCTCAGGTATACTGCTGTAAGTCGGCTCCATAAAGTGCCTCAGGTAAAGTGTTTTAGGTCGGTTTAGGGAAGTTCTCCAGAAGGTCTTAACAAAATACCTGAAGGAGAGGTTAGCTCAGACACCATAAATTCCATCTTAAGCTCTTCTTTATACTAAGTAGACTCATCAAAATGACCTTGGCTTTGTCTTGAGAAGTCTAAAGACACATTGTTATTAAGTACGTTGTTTACATTACTCAAGAAATACCAATGAATAAATAAAATCGTATCTGCCTTTCGAACACCACATAAACATAAAAGAAATAATAGAACAGAACAAAATCGTATACATATAATATATCTCATGTACGTGATACTTAATCCGTTTAGGACATATAATAGTAACAAAAAACAAGGCATTATAATTTAACCTCCTTTGGGACACATAATTTTAGAACGAAATTATGAATATTCGTCTTTAATGTCATGTAATTTTAACCTCTTTAGCGGCAGTAAGACGGACGATCTCTATCAAGCAGTCTGTTAGCTTCTAAAACTACTTCGCCGTGACTGAGTGGGTGAGTGTGTGCGACCTCTTGTCACCAACTGGCCTGGGAACCACTGATTGACGCCTTTTGTCTTACAATTATAATCCAATTGACTCCCTGATTGTACCCTCCTTGCTTCCCCCCTGGTCTTCCTCCCAGCTCTCCCCTAATCTCCTCAGCTCTTCCTAAGTCTTCCCAGCAATTCCTCCCACATCTTCCTTAGTCTTCTCAGCTCTTCTCTGCTCCTCCTAGCTTTACCCAGGTCCTCTTAGCTCTCCCCTAGCCCTATCATAGTTCACAGCACGGCGTGGTCGGAACATCATTGGTGGCAACACGGACGGATACAGGTTGTCGACCGCTTAAGATCGATTTTAATAATAGTCTTTTTATGACATTTCTTCTGACATTTTCCCAGGCTGTTTGGCGTTTTATATATAATAGGCACCGTTTAATGGGCATTGTTCCCCGGTCACGACTTGTCTTCTGGTGAATTACAGTTTTAGCGAGAGGATTTTACACGGGAAGTGGGTCCTTAACAGGTAAGGTTGAAGGGTAAATTTGCATGTTTTTTTGGCCTCGTGTTTTTTAGATTCACCTCCGAGTGATTTTGTTAAGTGAATGAAACCTTTAGGGTCATGTTGCCTCTTCCTTCCTGTGTTGTTGCTGTTGTTGTGGTGGAGGCTGTTAGCGAGCCTCAGACAAGGTAGTTATGGGGCAGTTCAGCGTGTTGTCCAACTATTAGACGGAATTTAAATCTGTTTATATCTGTTTTATAACTTTACGTTGTCGTTTGTTAAGGAAATATATTAGTGTTGAGAGATATGTTTGTATAAGAGAATTCTGTTGATGAAAATACTGAGTTTGATATGGCATATTTCTAATATTCACTGATTATTAGAGAGAAACGTTTTTGTTAATTGATACCAGCAGACTTAATACTTATTTAAAGGAAAGTTTTGATAAAAGTGTAAAAGTTGAGCAGAGTTTTGGGGTCAGAAAAAAAAGGAAGTTAGGAAGTTATTGAAAGATGTAATGAATTTATTTCGTTTTCTTTAACGTTATTTGTGTCAAAGATTTCACAGACAGTTTCAAGAGGAATAATGACTAAAAACTAATTAATTGTTTGACTCAATAATTATCGTAATATACCGATCAATGTTAAATTTACAAGGAAGATTTATCGCCAAGTTTCATTGACTTGAGAGATTTATAAGGTGGGATAAAAGGCTAATGGGAAATAGACTGATAAAGAGAGTTAGATTGATAGTAACGTTAATGGTCCACACCTACACAGCCACACCCCGTTCACCCCCCACACCTTCACAGCCACACCCCGTTCACTCCCACACCTACACAGCCACACCCCGTTCACCCCCCCACACAGCCACACCCTGTTCACACCCCCACGCCTGCACACAGCCACATCCCGTTCACCCCCACCTGCACAGCCACCACTACCTCCCCCAAGATTGATAGTGACTCCAATGACCCTTAATTGTGACCTCTGACCTTAGTGAGAGCAAGCACAGGGTTATGGTGGACGTTTAGACATACTGTACAGTTGCTGGGGAGACGGATAGACAGATAGACGGACGGACAGGCCCAGGATGTAAAGGCAAAAAGGTTTAACTAAGTTTTAACTGATCTTTAACCAAGGTTTAATGTAGGTATAATCAAGTTTTAACCAGTGTGTGTGAAGAAGGTTTTATTTGAG
>NW_024713129.1:9169245-9232128 GCF_018991925.1 Homarus americanus
TTACTGGGGTCAGGACGCGTAATGGTTTATCACAGACGAGTAAGAGTTTACTGGGGCCAGTCGAGTAATGGCTACCACTGGGGCCAGGCTCGAGTAAGAGTTTACTGGGGTCAGGACGAGTAGAGTTTACTGGGGTCAGGACGAGTAAGGTTACTGGGGTCAGGACGAGTAATGGTTTACTGGGGTCAGACGAGTAATGGGGGTCAGGACGAGTAATGGTTTACTGGGGTCAGGACGAGTAATGGTTTACTGGGTCAGGACGAGTAATGGTTTACAGGGTCAGGACAGGTAATGGTTTTACTGGGGTCAGGACGAGTAATGGTTTACTGGGGTCAGGACGAGTAAATAAGAGAGAGATCGAGTGAGAAACAGCAAACACACAACTCAACACACAAGACACAGGAAGCTGCCAGCCTCCACCAGAACAACAGTAAGACCAACAGACACAACAGTAAGACCAACAGACACAACAGTAAGACCAACAGACACAACAGTAAACAGAGCATTTTGCCGCCTCTTCCCTCAGTTCAATTAACTCCGCCACGTCTGTAATCAAGAGAAAGACAATCAACTTCCACCCACGAGTTAGTAATGGAATTTCAACTTGTGTCTAAAACTGCGGGAGCGACTTGCCCTTAAGAGTGTGTGTGTGTGTGTGTGTGTGTGTGTGTGTGTGTGTGTGTGTGTGTGTGTGTGCGTGTGTTATTGTTATTACTGTTACTAGTAATAATATTGTTAGTATTTATTATTGTTGTTACTATTAATACTAATACCACCATTTATATCAACATTTGTTATCATTAATTTGAAGAAGGAACAAATGTGAATAGAGAAATACAAGGAAGAGATGAACAAGAGAATAAGATTTATAATTTACAGTTAGGCAAAATGTAAACAAAACCAAATCGATATAAAAAGAGAAAAAATTATAAATCATATTTACGACGAATGATAAAAAAAAACAAAAACAAACGTACGATTATTTGAAATTTACAATTTTGTGTCAAGTAAATGATGAGAAACACAAAAATACTTAAATATTCTTAGTTTTCATTTACAAATTAACAACATAAACTATGTTATAAAAGGAACATTAATATTTACACAATTTACAGCTGCGTCGCAAGACTGTAAATGAAACTAATCTCATGAATGTGTTTATTTTGGCGGCGTAAAACAAGTGTTGGATTATAGGCAGCTGTCTCCTGTGATCCCCTCGAGTGTTTGGCACCGCTCTATGGCCAGCTGACCCGATAAGCTGACAGGAAGAGGGTCAACAAGGTGAGATGTGTGTGTGCGTGTGTGTGTGTGTGTGTAGGGGAGAGGGTGTGTAAGGCAGGGCATGGGTTGTAGGGTAAGGCAGAGGGTGTAGGGCAGGGCATGGGGTGTGTAGTGTAGGGGGCTGTGTAGTGTAGGGGGCTGTGTAGTGTAGGGGGGCTAGCTAGGAAATAGAATACTGGTTTATGACTAGACAAGAACAGACAGAGGGCAGGAGGGGCAAATAAATTCAGGGTCTACCAAGGGCTGTCTGGTCAAAGCTCTCAAGACCCCTGATGGTTATAAAGATCTGATGAGGACTGGTGTAGAGACGATTAGGGGGCTAAGTGACAGACCCGGGAGTGGGGAGAGGGGGCTAGTGATGAGGTGAAGAGGATTAAGCATATGACATGTCCATTAATCTGGGAGTCAGGACAGTGTGTCACTACCCCTTGAGCCACTAGAAAGATGCCACTACCCCTTGAGCCACTAGAAAGATGCCACTATCTCTAAGCCACTTGCAACACACCATCGAGCCACACCCTACACCCACAACAACCACAGCCACACCCTACAACCACAACCCTCCAATACCACACCACCCAACCACATCCTACACCCACAACACACCACCCAGCCACACCCTACACCACAACAACACACCACCCAGCCACACCCTACAACCACATCCTCCACACCACACCACCCAGCCACACCACACCACCCAGCCACACCCCACACCCACAACACACCACCCAGCCACACCCCACCCACAACACACCACCCAGCCACACCCCACACCCACAACACCACCCACCACACACACACCCACACCACACCACCCAGCCACACCCCACACCCACAACAACACACCACCCAGCCACACCCTACGCCCACAACAACACACCACCCAGCCACACCCCACACCCACACCACACCACCCAGCCACACCACACCACCCAGCCACACCCTACACCCACAACACACCACCCAGCCACACCCTACACCCACACCACACCACCCAGCCACACCCAACACCCTCCTCCCCCTCTCTCAAACTTCTAAAACAACCTTTCCTCTATAATTTTCCCCTTTGAAAGTTCTAACTAAGTCATTTCCAATTCCTTCGTCTGGTAACTACGTATCAGACTTGGCAATGCACGGCGTTGCCCTTCAAGACAACAATGGCCTCTAAACTACTTCAAATGGCTTATTTAAGCAGATGAATGCACACTTAAATGGACTTGAATGGCTTCTATTAAAGGAAAATATTGTGGGTTGGACATTCTCACGTTTCAGGAGCCTCTGTGTGTGTGTGTGTGTGTGTGTGTGTGTTATAAATAAATAATCCATGATAGTCTTTAGCCACGATATTTTCTTTAGTTGATGAGAGAGAGAGAGAGAGAGAGAGAGAGAGAGAGAGAGAGAGAGAGAGAGAGAGAGAGAGAGAGACAAATCGTACGTCACCCTTCTCAACTACTGTTACACGCGCCAGATAAACGTCTCTACTCCATCATACTCACCAGCTGTCTGACAAACGTTTTATAAACAGCTGAGACAAGTAAACACGCCTGGGGAGGACATTAATGAGTTAAGTAGCAAAATGATTCCCATACATTAACTATCGTAACTACCATACACTTAACATGGTATTTAGCGCTGTCACCACTGGCGTTATAACTGTTCGTGATGTTATAAGGAAGCATACAAGAAAATGTTACTATATCCTCTAGTAACATATTAAATAAAACATGATGTTAAGATGTCCTCTGTTGACGTCAATTCCAGAAACAATGGCGCTGCGAAGTCCGCTTATGAATTCCGACCATTTTCAGTATATTAACGTAATGTTTTCTTCTTCATTTCTACCTGTAAACAAACACTTCAACTGACTTCATTTTCCGTCCACTTGCACTCTCTCTGTTTAACATTATTCGCCACACACCGATCGCCTTACCTTCGTTAATGATCAAATATCAAATTATAATTGAAAATTTCAGTCAGGCGGCGACGCTAGGAAACTAGATACGTCCGTCTTGTTCCTCGCTGATAAACCCTCATTAAGGATGCGCTGACGAGGGCAGTTAGTGCCCCACCGGACGCTTGTAACCTGACCACCTTACAGGAGCTCACCTACCTGCTTGTCCACTGGAGCTCACCTGGCGAGATTCACTTACCTACCTGCCTGTTGGAGCTCACCTGGAGGGGCTCACCTAACAGCCTGCCTCCCTGTAGGAGCTCACCTAACTGCCTGCCTGCCTGCTGGAGCTCACTTGGTGGGACTTAACAAGCAGGGCTTACCTGCCTGCTTGAGCTCAACTTGAGGCTTACCTACCAGTGAGAGTTTAATGGCGAGGTTGATCAAGTGGAGCTTTTAAGTGGAACTCATGATAAAACCAGCGCTCACCAATTACCTGGGCTCACTTTCGAGGGCTTATTATCATTTAAACCGGCTCCTCTTGTGTGGAGCTTCCCTACTGGAGCTCAATGCTTACTGGGGCCAGTGGCTTACATGATGGGACGGGCTTAAATACTGCGACTGGAGCTCAATATTTACTAGGTCTCTCTCCTGCCAGGGAAGGTAATGAGGGGGGCGGAGGAGGGTGGGGGTCAGGTGCCTCCTTCAGAGTCGCCGACAGAAACTCGACTCCCAAGATGGAGTGTTTGACGCCGTCAGGTGAGGACCTACCTGACGACCTCTCTACCTGGAACCCTCCTCCTTCAGTTCCTGGTGTGGGTGTTCCATCTAGGTTCTTGCGTTAGAGCTGACCCCTCCCCTCTCTACTACACCCTGGCCCTCTACGCCATCACTACATCACTGAGACCTGACCATCATCTACGCCCTCAGTAAACCCCTATACCCTTGCTTGACCTTTTGACCCCAGCAGTGTAGCAGAAAAAAATAATTCCTCATCCATTAAAACACCTCAGCAACAGTCTTAACTTACTCAAACACATTTATCCTTCAGCTGCTCCTGTCCAGCGAATAAGAATTTCCAGATTTACCCCAAGCAAGTTCTGGAACTAGTTTACTGCATCCACTTGACTCCTGTACAAGGTAAAGCAGAGAACATTACAACCGCCCAAGAGGGAACCGCAAGAAGTTCAGTGTTTGCCTTCTCAGATTCAGGAAGATATATAAGCATTAATGACTGTGGTAAGTTACATAGTGAATGCTAAAGTAGTGATCAGAGAGATGAAGCCCTGAACAATTTCCTCTGTTTACGGTAAACAGATGCAAGTTCTTAATAACATCAAGTGCCACCAGGACTGTGTATGGGTGGAAGGATATGTTGACCATGAAGGAATGACGTGATGTTGACGCCTGGGGACTTGTAGGACATGCAAGGAAGTAGTAGTGGTGGGTAGGGGAGGGATATAGGGGATGAAACGTCCTCAGACAACACTTACAATACGACCACTCACCAGCCATAAGGAGCCTTCTTCCCTCTTACATCATATACTTTCCACCAGACATACGTACTTAGACACACAGGCCACCCCTCACCCTTAGGCCTCTTTCACACGAACTTTTTTATGCCAAAAATATACGCGTGTCTGGTGTACTAAAAGTCATGCTTTCACATAAACGTTCTTTCTAACGCATATCAGTTCAGCTCCAGCTGTTCATGATGGAGGGCGTAAAAAAGAGGATTGCTTTGTGTAACTGCATGATGAACAAGATTAGACAATCGATAAGAAAGCATAAATGGTAGGTCCATTTGCTAAATAGCGCCATTTTTTTACGAAGTGCATTTTATACCTCTCACAAAGGCAATTTTTTGTTGCATGACAAAATATACGCGCGTCTGGTGTGCAAAAAGCCTTGTTTTCACACGGACTTTTTTTTCTATTATGCGCCAGTTGAGCGTCACCTGTTGATGTTGGAGAATCCAACATCACAGGTGCTTTTGCACTTCCACAATCGATAGTTCTGTATTAACGGGTACTTTGTCTCCCACGATGTTTTCCTGATGTTAATATATATGTGTGTGTGTGTGTGTGTGTGTGTGTGTGTGTGTGTGTTTCGACATATATTGTATTTTAAAAAATACAATTACATAGAAATATATACCAGAAAAGAAAGAAAAGTGGATACACTGGCAGAAGTATTCACACAATCAGAGCTGAAACAACTGTCACGCGACAAAACGAACGCTTCTCTGAAATCCTCCCTCGCCACATGAAGAATTCTAAAACACTGGGCGTATTTTTGTGTGTCGCGTTTAGTAAGTACAAGCGTTCGGTCAGCGTCAACGTCACAATTATTTTTGTCGCTACATCCGCGTGGAAATTCAATGATTTCTATTGCGAAAAAAAAAACTTGGGTGAAAGAGGCCTAAGGCTCATGTCCCCCAGAAGCTGAGATTTTCCTGTTACTCTTTATGCCACGGCCCAGAAAGGAACTACCACCCCTTAAATCTCAAACTAACTCCCATTCCCTTATTCTCACAGTCTACACCCCAACACCCACACATACACCCCAACACCCACACATACACCCCAAAACCCACACATACACCCCAACACCCACACATACACCCCAACACCCACACATACACCCCAACACCCACACAAACACCCACACATACACCCCAACACCCACACATACACCCCAACAGTGGCTATAGAGGTCTGGGAGTCTGGATGTGTTCAATGATTCACTACGTCGACACTCATCCCTTCATAATTATTATACTCTCTTGGTGGATAACGACATTGGATATTTTACATCCGATCTGTGTGACACATTTAGCTGAGGGAAGATGAAAGAGGGATGAGAGGGAAAAAGAGAGGGTTGGAGGGAAAAGGGAGAGGAAGAGATGGATGGTGGAAGGAAGGAAGAAGGGGGAAATATAGTTAGTAAAGATATGGGGGAAAGATAAAGAAAGAGTGAAGGAGAGAGATAGAGATGGAAGGAAGAAGGAAGTGAAAGGGGAAGATAGGAATGGAAGATGAAGAATAGGAAGTAAAGAGAAAGAAAATAGTAGCGAGATAAGAATAGACAGACAGACATGTTCAGGGGCATAAACAACTTTATTGACATACCACAGCCTGGCCGAGATGTATCTTGTAGAGGCGGGTGAGTATGTCACTGCTGTCTGTTTCACCCATCTGGCCATCGTATTTTTGGATGACTTCAGGACACTGCATCGCCGTCTTCTCCTTCCTCACTTTGTTGTACCATTGGACAATAGAAAGTGGTTGAAAACTTCATGAGTGGAGAGGACAGTGACCACCTAGTCGCCCTTCTACTCTAAGACAAGAACACCATCTGCAGAACTGTACAGGTCATGGCACTGGTTCTCTACTTTGTTAAAAAAATAAAATAAAAGACCAGCGTAGCCGAGAGCTTTACCGTTCCCTCTGATACTGACCAAGAGTAATACTGTTGAAAAGGTTGTCGGCATAGATGGCAGACCTCTATGGATGCTTGATGGACTTGACAAGGGAAACAACGGTCCTGTGGCTCATTCCTTCTTCTTCAGTGGGGAGTTGTGGGCTTTGTTTGTCCTCCGCACCACTACCATGTGGTCGCCCAGAAAGGACACATGAAATGGAAACAGAGTAAAACATCAGTGGCTATTGGATTTCCTGTTATTAGATTAGGTAATATAATAATTAATAAGTTAGATAACATGTATGGAAGCCAATGAAAAACAAAAACCATCTCTTTAAGAAAAAAATTAAATTCCATTTCTTTAACAAAATGTAAACAAAAGCAAAAATTAAATACCTTTAACTTCCCTGCTGGCTGGAGGGGATAACATCTCTGGAATATCAGGTAGGAAGTCAGGGTCCAGGTCCTCACCATCGGCTCCGAGGTCGATCTAAATAATAACCATCACCAGCACGCTGTGAGGCCACCCATTGTGGTCTTTCGGCCCTCCTGTAAAACTACAGCTTTTTTAGTCATCACATTCATCTTCACTATTCATCATTATATCACAAACAGGATAAGGGTCATTTCCCACGTAACCAACACAGTCCCGACGGGATCTTTGTTATTTTGCAACACATTTGTTTTCTGTTTTCTTTTTTTTTTACTTTTCACTGATTTATAACCAAAGTAACTTATATTACAAGCAACTAAAACATGTTAATTATTCAAGGACTTACCTCATTTGGTTTGGGCGTCGGGTGGGTGAGAAGGTCAATAATTTAGTGCACATCACCCCACTTCGGCATCTGGAAGCATACTGCCTCGATTTCTGGGAGTGGTGTAACTCCTGCACAGGCTATCATGCTCAGAAGTTTGACAAACTATTCTCCTATTGGCTGGAAACTACGTCATTAAACTCCGACTCACGGATTGGTTGCACCACCACTTCAAACTTTGCTTATTATGTATCCCGAACTGCATATCTGCCCGCTAAAATGATAATGCACTAAAATCATCCTTAAACAGACCAAAATTAACAACGAACGCGTTAAAACCAACCCTTAGCAGACTAGATACCCCTTGATATTAACACTCGCTTACCGCCGAATTTGTACCACCATCGCCTCTCATGCAAGGAGTACAGCAGTTGTGATCTTTTCCTTTAGGCACGGAAGAGCCGCGCTGTATCATTTTTCCTTCGAATCAATTTTTCAGCAACCGATTTATTTTGTTCGTGTGAAATCAACTACACTCTAAAAAAAAATTAGCTGTTCTTTCACATGATACCAGAAACAAGCGAAGAAAGAATATAGGAGAAACAATTTTGACAATTTAATGTCATTCATTAGAGTTTTCAATACAATCACCTTGTATCTTAGCCAACAACCAAGTAACGACAATAGGCGTTAGATAATAATAATAAAGAAGACAATTTTACGCTTTATTATGGTGAAATAAAATATTCGAAAGAAAAAGGAATATCAATATTTTTTCCCAAACAATAATACACCTTTATAATACAATAGCAACATAATAAAACTAAATATAAAAATAATCTAACCTTTCAGTGTTACGATAGATGTTTGAGGGAGATGCCATGAGGGTTAAGTTATATATGGTGAACCAGACTCTACACACTTGAACAATTAAAATATCGTAAAATAAACATTATATAAACACTGATAAAACACTTCACAACACTTGCACCACTTTTCTAGATGGATGAGCTGTGTTTATTGTATGGACACTTTACACATGACCATTGCAAGTTTGAATACGTGACATGTAAAAAAATATACAAATTAACACTTATAACACGTCGCTCTATGGAAGGTTGCCATGTGAGCTAACTGGAGACGGATTACCACGAGAGAAGAAGCCTACAGGAATGACGTACAAAAATCTTACAGGTCTATCAGAATTATACGATTTTTGGTGAGATTATTTCTTAAGTGAAACAAATACGCGTAGATTGACTCGTAGTTGCATCATGGTGGGCGGGTTTAGAACTATCCCTTGACGCACCAAGACACTCTTTACGTAATTAATCCCTCAAGTGCACAATTAGGGCTGACACCCTATGTGCATAACACAAAAAACAAGTTTATGAATCTTTTAATATTTGTTTGTATTTAAAAAAAAAAGAAACCAGTAACCCTTTTAAGCAGAAATATTGACATCAAATTATCATTATGTTTTCAATATGAACTGTTGAAAAAAAAAATGTACATCACCTTAGTCTGAAAAAAAGAAAAATTGCACATGTTGCACTAGTAGATACACGAAACCTTACATTCAGTTCAAATAGACTTTACATTTAGGTTACACATAATTATGTACATTATAGTATTGTCATTAGTAAAAAAAACTTGCCTTTATGTTGCACTGAAAAAGACTTGAACCTTAACTTCATACACTTCACAAATGTGGTGAGCAGAAAGAAATACATATTTACTTTATCTACACATAAAAAAGAAATGCATTTGTATTGTACTAAAATACATGAACCTTACCTCCATCTGAAAAACAACCACTACTCTACCAACATAAATCACATTTTAAGTGTTAGTTACAATGTTGATTGAACCTGGACACTGTAATCTAATCTACCCTAGCTTCAGCTAGTATTTCTATGAGCCTTGATTTGCCTCAGCACCTGACATTAACACCGCTGGGTGTCTAGTGCTGACAGGTCAACAGTGTTAGTAAGATTCGTGCAATAAAACAAATGAATCAAATATGTCCCCGGACAAAGCAAGGCTCAGGAACTAAAGAGTGTTTTAAATATGTATAATTATGAACAATATCGCTACGTTTCTTATTTTAATTTATATTCTTTTTATTCAAAGTAAACTTGAATATTGTATAATTAGTTTTCCATCCCTGGAACTATAACTTTAGCTGTGCATATGTCAGACCTTCGCCCTATTATAATGATACCTGACATCTATAAAACTGACAATGTGTACTTACCCTCCCCTGAAGACTGAACCTGCAAAAACATAAACTAGTGTTAGATACAAACGTTCATTAAGCTCGTTAAATAATTCTTGTAAAAAAAAATTTAGACTACCACAATGATAACAAAATTAATAATAATAATACTGTAGTTTATTATTCCCTCGAGTATATTTCAGCTACTAAAGACCTTCAGTCTGGAAAATTTCAGAATAAATTACTGGCCAGTTGTTGAGATGTGGTTCTTCAATTGTTACTTACTCCAGAACTAAAGAGTTAAACAATTCAATAGAAATGTAACGGCCGGGAGGAGGAGGAACTATAACGTCCACAAACTGTCTACAACAGTGGCACATCCAAGGTTTTATTTGATGGGTAAAGGTAGAAAATTTTCCCCAAAATCAATTTATTCCCTTACATAATCAATAACTTTGCCCCACTGTTCCTACCAGAGGATGTCAGGAAAAGTATGCACCATCCTGCATCCACAAGTTTCCTTTTAAAAAATCACCATTTCTAATGGGTGTAGTCTACCAATGCTGCCCCTCCCCTCTCCTTCTCCTCTAGATTCACTATTAATTTACAAACAGACATGTACTCGTATCCTCATCTGAAGAGGATACAAATTCTCATGCTGCCGTCTGCCTCAGTAAGAGTGTTTTTTATATATTTTTTTATTTATGTGTCATTTTTGCAATTTAGGTGGTTAAGTGAGTCATATATTCAATCAATATTCTGCGATATCATCCATAATGCACTGAAACCACCCCTTAATGCATCAAAATAACTACTTAACCCAATGAAACCACCCCTTAATGCATCAAAATAACTACTTAACCCACTGAAACCATCCCTTAATGCATCAAAATAACTACTTAACCCACTGAAACCACCCCTTAATGCATCAAAATAACTACTTAACCCACTGAAACCATCCCTTAATACATCAAAATAACTACTTAACCCACTGAAACCACCCCTTAATGCATCAAAACAACTACTTAACCCACTTAATGCATAAATAACCACTTAACCCGCCAAACCACCCTTAATGCATCAAAACCAAAAATTAACTAAATTAACCCACTGAAACCACCCCTTAATGCATCAAAATAACTACTTAACCCACTGAAACCACCCCTTAATGCATCAAAATAACTACTTAACCCCACTGAAACCACCCCTTAATGCATCAAAATAACTACTTAACCCACTAAACCACCCCTTAATGCATCAAAATAACTACTTAACCCACTAAACCACCTTAATGCATCAAAATAACTACTTAACCCACTAAAACCACCCTTAATACATCAAAATAACTTCTGCACCGCCCGCAAAACTACCCCTTAATGCATCAAATAACTGCTTAACCCACTAAAACCATCGCCAATGCATCAAAATAACTACTTAACCCACTAAAACCATCCCTTAATGCATCAAAATAACTGTAACCCACTAAAACCGCAGCAATGCATCAAAATAACTGCTTAACCCACTGAAACGCCAATGCATCAAAATAACTGCTTAACCCACTGAAACCACCCCTTAATGCATCAAAATAACTACTTAACCCACTAAAACCACCCCTTAATGCATCAAAATAACTACTTAACCCACTAAAACCACCCCTTAATACATCAAAATAACTACTTAACCCACTGAAACTACCCCTTAATGCATCAAAATAACTACTTAACCCACTAAAACCATCCCTTAATGCATCAAAATAACTACTTAACCCACTAAAACCATCCCTTAATGCATCAAAATAACTACTTAACCCACTAAAACCACCCCTTAATGCATCAAAATAACTACTTAACCCACTGAAACCACCCCTTAATGCATCAAAATAACTACTTAACCCACTGAAACCACCCCTTAATGCATCAAAATAACTACTTAACCCACTGAAACCAACCCTTAATGCATCAAAATAACTACTTAACCCACTGAAACCACCCATTAATGCATCAAAATAACTACTTAACCCACTGAAACCACCCCTTAATGCATCAAAATAACTACTTAACCCACTGAAACCACCCCTTAATGCAGTAATAAACTCCACACTCCAAAATGCACCACGTACTCTGGTGCTAGACGAAGACAGGGAAGGCGTCACCAGCTGCAGAACGCACCCCTCTTCCCTCATCACCCCTTCACTCTCCCCCTCTCTCCAATATCCTCCTTCCCCTTCCTCTCCAGCCCCACTAGTGTCCCCACCCCCTTCCTTTCCTTCCTCACACCCCACCGTCATCCCCTTCTCTCCCCTCACTCATCCCTCCCTTCCCATCCCCTCCCCTTCCCTCCATCCCCCTCCCCCCCCTCTCCCCACAGCCACCTCCAGACGATCAATGCTAACCAGACAGATTTAAGGAATGAAAGAAAATCCTTAATAAAACAGAGGTTATGGGAGCGGCTGCTTGGGAGACTGACGCCCACACGACACTCACTACTTCCTGGTTAACCCTCCCGCTCTTCTTTACTTCTCCTTCTTCTTCTTCTTCTTCCTTAACTTTTCTGTTCCCCAATTCTTTAATAGCCAGCCACTTATTTCCCCATCCTTCCCCCTTCTCCCCACTCCTTCCATCCCTTATCCCTCCCTCTCTACCCTTTCCATCTTCCTATCCCCCTTGTACTCATTCTACCCACTACTTCCCCCACTTTCCATTACTTCCCCTTCCTCTTCCCTACCCCCTTCCCTTCTTCCTTCTCTTCCCTACCTCTCCTTCTTTCCCCCGTCCTTCTCCGGTACCTCTTTTAGTATTCCTTCTACCCTTCCCACTCTTCCCCTCCTCCCTTCCCACTCTTCCCCTCCTCCCCTCACCCCCACGCACCTTGCTCACCTGTAATTAACTTAAATTTAAGCTCTAGACGAATTGAATTAACTAACGTCACGCCATTTGTCATAGCAGGAACGCCAGCTGAAGTAAATCTTCCTAGTACGTGTGGTGTGGTAGAGAGAAGGTGTGGTGTGGTAGAGGGGAGGTGTGGTGTGGTAGAGGGGAGGTATGGTGTGGTAGTGGGAGGTGTGGTGTGGTAGAGGGGAGGTGTGGTGTGGTAGAGGGAGATGTGGTATGGTAGAGGGAGGTGTGGTGTGAAAGTGGGGAGGTGTGGTGTGTTGGGGGAGGTGTGTGTGGGGGGAGATGTGGTGTGGGGGGAGGTGTGGTGTGGTAGAGGTGTGGTGGTGGGGAGGTGTGGTGTGTTGGGGGGGAGGTGTGGTGTGTGGTGGGGAGGTGTGGTGTGTGGGGGGTGTGTGTGTGTGGGGGATGTGGTATGGTGGGGGAGGGGTGTGTGGTGTGTGGGGGAGGTGTGGTGTGTGTGGGGAGGTGTGGTGTGTGGGGGGGAGGGTGTGTGTGTTGGGGGATATGTGTGGTGGGGAGGTGTGTGTGTGGGGGAGGTGTGTGGTGTTAGAGGTGTGGGTGTGGTGTGGTAGAAAAATTGGCAAGGTGTGGTGTGGTAGAGAGGGTGAGTAGGGTTGTGTGGTAGAGGGGGTGGTAGGGTGGTGTGTGGTGTGGAGAGGGGTGGTAGGGTTGTGTGTTAGAGGGGTGGCAGGTGTGGTGTGGTGGGGGGTGGTAGGGGTGGTGTGGTGTGGGAGAGGTGGTAGGGTTGTGTGGTGGGGGGGGGTGGTGGTGTGGTGTGGGGAGAGGGGGTGGTAGGGGTTGTGTGGTGGGGGTGGCAGGTGTGTGTGTGGGGGTGGCAGGTGTGGTGTGGTGTGGAGAGGGGGGTGTTGGGGTTGTGTGTGTGTAGAGAAATTTGGCAGGTGTGAACAATGGTAGAGAAGTGTGGGAATTAGATGGTGTGTTAGAGGGGTGGTAGGGTTGTATTAGAGGGGGTGGTAGGGTGGTGTGATGTGGGAGAGGTGTGGTAGGATTGTGTGGTGGAGGGGGTGGTAGGATTGTGTGGTGGAGGGAGTGGTAGGGTGGTGTGGTGTGGGAGAGGTGTGGTAGGATTGTGTGGTGGAGGGAGTGGTAGGGTGGTGTGGTGTACATCTCCACGGTTGAGTCTTGTTGACAATAGTGTGTGTTTTCAACCTAATGGACGATACCTTACAGCACAATTAGAGGTTCGATCTGTAATGCGCACTCTCTCTCTCTCTCTCTCTCTCTCTCTGTCTGTCTGTCTGTCTGTCCAAGTAAGTTTTGTACTTCCTTCTGTACCGTCACTGCTAAACATGTCTATTGTAACCCTCACCGTCATTGTAACTCACACTGTACCTTTATTACTGTAACTCTTACTAACTGTATCACACCTGTACCTCAACCCCACCATTACTGTAACTCCTACTTCTGTATCACACCTGTACCTCAATCCCACCATTACTGTAACTCACACTGTACCCTTATTACTGTAACTCCTCCTTCTGTATCACACCTGTACCTCAATCCCACCATTACTGTAACTCACACTGTACCCTTATTACTGTAACTCCTTCTGTATCACACCTGTACCTCAATCCCACCATTACTGTAACTCACACTGTACTCTTATTACTGTAACTCCTCCTTCTGTATCACACCTGTACCTCAATCCCACCATTACTGTAACTCACACTGTACCCTTATTACTGTAACTCCTCCTTCTGTATCACACCTGTAACTCAGCCCCACCATTACTGTAACTCACACTGTACCCTTATTACTGTAACTCCTACTAACTGTATCACACCTGTACCTCAGCTTCCTCCTTCCTTACTCCCATAATTAATCAATGTAACTTCTCCTCCTCCTCTCACTTGTTTCGTTTCAACATTGTAAATTGTTCGCTTCCATACTCCCTGAAACAGACAGAAGGACAGATACATACTGGTGGACAGATACATACTGACAGATAGATACAGACTGACAGAGATATACTACCATTCTACCAGAGAAACAACTAAATCTTTTATTTTCTTCCACAAACCAGTAAGAGCGTTTCTGTATTATTGTAAACCGTCCTGGAGAGTGAATCTTTAACACCCCAGCCAACCGAAGCCTCGAACTCAAAACGAATCGCTAACAAACCAATTCTATGTTATTCACCAGCATAATACTACTACTACTACTACTACTACTAATACTAATAATAATAATAATAATAATAGTAATAATAATGATAATAATAATAATAATAATAATAAAGCTGAGGCCTTCAATGATTCAGGTCCACACTCCAGAATAGAAATCAGGGCCTCGTCTCCCCTCCTCCCTTGGGGAACTGACAGAGGGATTAATAATGGAGCCTCGGTTGACACCAGGCTAGAGAAGCGGGTCGGGTTTGTTCGCATCGATTATCGAAACATCAACAAGAGACATTTGAGACGCGGTTCGGACAGGCGGCCACGGCGGGCGGTAACACCAGCTATGCAGGTCCCCAGAGTGACGGCCGCTCGCGATTGATTTCTGTCCACGTCGTCGCCGCTACCCGTCCAACTTTCCGTGTCAAACTAACATGCATCAGTGCAGGGACATTTTGACTGTCATGCGATATGCCAGGGACATTTTATCCGTCGTACATCAGGCCGGGAACGTACACTTTGCTCTGTCATATTAGAACTCGTACTCAGTTGTTATAGATCACGTCACCGATATTCTACCCAGCCAGGCGCACACTACACTGTCATGCAACCTGTCAGGAACACTTAATTCTGTCATGCAACCTGTCAGGAACACTTAATACTGCCATGCAACCTGTCAGGAACACTTAATACTGCCATGCAACCTGTCAGGAACACTTAATACTGCCATGCAACCTGTCAGGAACACTTAATACTGTCATGCAACCTGTCAGGAACACTTAATACTGTCATGCAACCTGTCAGGAACACTTAATACTGTCATGCAACCTGTCAGGAACACTTAATACTGTCATGCAACCTGTCAGGAACACTTAATACTGCCATGCAACCTGTCAGGAACACTTAATACTGCCATGCAACCTGTCAGGAACACTTAATACTGTCATGCAACCTGTCAGGAACACTTAATACTGTCATGCAACCTGTCAGGAACACTTAATACTGTCATGCAACCTGTCAGGAACACTTAATACTGTCATGCAACCTGTCAGGAACACTTAATACTGTCATGCAACCTGTCAGGAACACTTAATACTGTTATGCAACCTGTCAGGAACACTTAATACTGCCATGCAACTTGTCAGGAACACTGTCAACCTGTCAGGAACACTTAATACTGCCATGCAACCTGTCAGGAACACTTAATACTGTCATGCAACTTGTCAGGAGCACTACACACTGGTATACACAGGTCAGGATTATCATACACAGGTCAGAAACAACATACACTCATAGCTCAGAACAACATACACTCATACACAGCTCAGATCTACACACATTCCCACATTAAACCCAACATATTACTGTATTATTCTTCCTGTCTGCTAACCATTATTTATCAGGTTTCACGGTCTACCTCCAATTTAGCTGTCATTCCCCCTATTCCTCCGCCAGCCAAACACGCTAGTTACTGCATTTCTCGCTGTTAAAACCACCTTTATCACCCTGTGCTTCCCAGGGTTGGTTATTGTATGTGACGGGAAGGTAGAGCTATCAGTGTGGGTCTGTCAGTCAGCCACTACCATCATTTTACGTTTTACACTTGCAGAACTTATCGAGATCAATTGATTCTGTTAATTCTGGTTTACTATTGCTATGTTTCTGTCTAATTCATGTGACTGTCAGTTCTAAAGTGACGTATAATTGCCTAAATCATGTTGGTGTTAGTTTTAATGTGTCATTCATCTGTCTAAATCAAGTGACTGTCAGTTCTGAAGTGTTATATACAACTGTCTAAATCAAGTGACTCAGTTTTAAAGTTTCATCAACTGTCTAAATCAAGTGACTGTCAGTTCTTAATTTTTATATAAATACAGAGTAAATTTGTTAAAAAAAGGAATACACTAGGAAAGTGCCTTTAAAATCCACAAGAGTCCAGAGTAAAACCAAAAACGCTGTGGATTCAGACTAGTTCAGGGGTAGAGTCTCACTGCAATTCCGACTCCATTTCCATCACCGAATTTGGGTCGTAGTTTAAGGTAGCCATTACATACGTTCTGACTGTAGCAGTTTGGGGGAAAATTTAACATACGACCATTTCAGAATCCTGGTGTGATCATAAATACGCAGGAAATTAAATAATTCTAACAGTAAAGTCAACCTGTAATCGTCAAATAGTCAGCGAAATTCACTACAACATTTGAAATTGTGCGGAAATTTGATACTGAGAATCAATATATTTTATGTGGGAGTCGACTACTGTATGTATGTACGGCCTTGTTGCTGCCCGTCTACACACACACACACACACACTCTCTCTCTCTCTCTCTCTCTCTCTCTTCCTGTATGTGTGTGTGTGTGTGTGTGTTTGCGTGCGTGCGTGACAATAGTAATACAATAATCACATACATTACACAACAATCAAGTCCTGGCCGTTGAATGCGTTGAGCCACACCTGATAAAACGTCCCTCAAACGCAACAAAACATTGCCAGTCAAGTCAAAACATGTGGGCGTCGAGCCAGATACTACATGAATATATTCCATTAATTCAACCTTTACAGTAATGGATTAATTGAGATGTTATGAACAATCATATATTTTAACCTGAGGGAATCTCCAAGAGTAGGCACCTCAGTTTATTTCACCTTATGATTAAATAAATGACCCAATGGTAACCTAACCTAACCTAACCTAACCTAACCTAACCTAACCTCACCTCACCTCACCTAACCTAACCTAATCTAATCTAACCTAACCTAACCTAACCTAGTCTTGACATGATCCACCCGAGGCAAGTTGTCCTCATGTATAGAGACTGACCAGCGGGTTCCTGGAGCAGGTGTGTGTACGAGTATATTATCTATCTGACATAATATAAAATTTACACCTTGTTAAGTATTAAGTCAAGCTGGGCGTGAGTATACATACACACACAAAGCTACACACACACAGACATACCATAATAATGTCATGTTACGCACAATTCAATGTCATTTACACATTATAAGAACATTAAATTTTGTGCTTCGTGTTTTTGCTGATGATTATTATGTATTGTTAAGCTCTGTCCCTCGTTTTGTAGAGATGAAGTCAATTCTTCAACTGGTAAAACAAAAGAGCTTGAGTGGTGGACACAGCTGCAAGGATCAATCTAACAGCATCAAAACCTAATAAGGGAGACAGACAGACAGAGAAAGAGGTTAAATTCTCCTTCGCAAGCTGCCAACGTCAGGAAGTTGTCAGCATTCAACACAGGCACGAGCTGGCCGCCTCCGCCTGTTGTGTGAGTTAGGCAGCAGCCAGGCGCAAACAGACGCGTCTCACGCCAAAAACCTCCTTACACGCTAAAGAGGAGAAAATTGTGGCTGGTTTGGAGGGCGATGCTTGAGGTGTCGCTTCTCGCCGTGTGCTGGTAATAGCGGCGGTAGTATCTGTATTTATTTAGCGAGGTCAATGAGAACGTTAGGAATTATTGGTCAACCCAGCTGTGAATGGGTACTTAACACACCTCCATGCGGGCTTAATAAACAGTCTGATTTATCCGCGCTGCCCCTTACTAACCATCAGGCCTATGACACCCACGTTCACGTTAATATCAGGTGAACGCCAGACGTAGCTGAATACCTTTGTTAGAGCTGTTTTCATGGTCAAGAGAATTCCTCTATTAAAAAAAAAACAGTTTTCGCAAATGTACAACACATACACCCCCTGTACGCTGTAGCTACGTGATGTGTAGAACGATACCTGTCAGGATCGCTAGTCACGCGTGAATGCACAAGTTGGCGTTTGTTCTACAGCGCCAAAAAATATCACTGCCAAAACAATGATTTATTTTTCCATAAGTGCACAATACTGAGAGACGCTGAGGCTGTGACGGGAAGAAAACTAATTTGCAAATATCCGGGAAACGCGAGGCAGTGTTTGAACGTTCGGTCTGACAGTGTTTTTATAGCTGAGGTTTTAAGAACTTCCTCAGACAAAATAACAGAGGCAGTAATGAATAAAACAGTGAAGAGAGACGTTGGTGGAGCTGTATGACGTGAAGAAGGTTAATTTGCATATCTGGTGGAGTTTATAGTGGTCGTGACTCACTTTATATCTCCCTACACGAGCTGACGTCCGCCAATACCTCCACCACCACCCCCCACTACCTCCACCATCATCACCCAGCACCTCCACCACCACCACCACCCCCCCTCCACCACCACCAACACCACAGCCTAGCGTCCTACCGTGACTAAATTTAAGTCATTAACAAAATTAGGCATAAAATGTATACTATTATGTAGCATGAAGAAAAGAATTTATCTCATTAGCCAATATTATGCATAAAACACAAGTTATTTTCCTACTGTATTAAGAAGATCCCAATTATTTTAAGTAATAATTTTTCTTTTAATACCATAATCATCATCAAACGTTGTCATAATAAACACCATCACTATTATGTCTCAGAACCATCCTTCTTCCCGTCTAAATAAAAATCTCAATGCGTTTAATATGGTGTAGCAGCTGTAGCCAGAAGCGAGGCGACGAATAGTGCGCTATCATACTGTAAAGGAGGAAGGACCCAACCAGGCCCCTTGTAAGAACTCGGCGCCCATTATGCCTTACACAATAATTATTTTCCCCGTGATGATCATGTACACAATTTTAAACGTTTCCGAATAAATATTCTTGGTACTCTTATAGGATTTTTTTTTTTTTTTGCCTGTGCAGTATACGACATTTTTTATATCATTTCTTTCCTTTCTTTTCAAGTTTATTTTAAATTTTCTGTCTGCGTTGAAATATTTTTGGCATTTTTTTTTTTTGGTGTCTATTTCAAGATTACTGTTTTGCGTTTTTTATATATATATTTTTTTTTCAAGATTTGCTGAGAAAGTTTTACTCGTGTTTTCTTGTTTTTGGTTAATCCTTAATTTTACATTTTAAGATTCTAATGCTTAAAAAAAAAAATTAATGATAATTTTGTTGGTATTTTAGCATTTTTTCTTTATTTATATCCCAATATTTATTGTCTTCTCTCCCTTATCAACAACAACAACAACAACAACAACAAGAGTAAACAACTAGAGTAAACAAGACAGGGGATAAAAACTTTGCATATTAATAGAAGAATAAAAACACTGCTTGGAGAAAAAATAAAAAAAATAAATAATAAAAAATAAAACAGCATCAATCATGACTAGAAGCGCCTTGTTGTGCTCCCCGCCATACTGATCACATCTTCAAAGGCGCCGAGGAACCATTCTTTTTGGGTTTACTACTACCACCACCATCAGGTTACCATCACTATCAGACTACCACCACCATCAGGTTACCATCACTATCAGACTACCACCACCATCAGGTTACCATCACTATCAGACTACCACCACCATCAGGTTACCATGACTATCAGACTACCACCACCATCAGGTTACCATCACTATCAGACTACCACCATTACTACCACCACCATCAGGCTACCATCACTATCAGACTACCACCACCATCAGGCTACCACCACTATTCAGACACCACCATTACCACCACTATCAGCCTACCACCACCACAGGCTGCCATCACTATCAGACTACCACTACTACTACCACCACTGTCAGGCTACCACCATTACTACCTACACCATCAGGCCACCACCACTTCAGCACCACTACCACCATTACTATCAGGCTACCATCACTATCAGACTACCACCACCATCAGGCTACCACCACTATCAGACTACCACCACTATCAGACTAACACCACTATCAGACTACCACCACCATCAGACTACCACCATTACTACCATCGCTATCAGGTTACCACCACTACCATGATACCACTACTACTACCACCACCATCATCAGACTACCACCACTATCAGACTACCACCATTACTACCACCACCATCAGGCTACCACCACTATCAGACTACCACCATTACTACCACCACCATCAGGCTACCATCACTTCCATGATACCAGTACTACTACCACCACCATCAGACTACCACCATTACTACCATCGCTATCAGGTTACCACCACTACCATAATACCACTACTACTACCACCACCATCACCACCACCATCAGACTACCACCACTATCAGACTACCACCACAACCACTATTACAACCACCGCTACTACAACCACCAGGCTACCATCACTACTACCTGCAACAGATTACCACTACTGCCACTCCCACCACCATATCCAACACCACCACATCACCTCCACAACGAGCACAACCAAAAACATCATCCAGACATAATCCTGGCGGCCCCTGTGAATCTTCAACCAAAGCCTAAATATGGTTAATCGCCCTCACCATCAACCAGCCTCCCTCGAGCTAACATTCCTAAAGTCTCGTGGGGTTATATTTTTTTTTTAAACCCATAACAAGATGACCGACTTCCCCAGGCTAAGGTCGAGTCTCAGTGCAATTTCGACGCCATTATAGATCTTTATTTTCGTGTATTGTTTCGGAAGAGTCAGTTCATGTCCTCACGTCACCAATTAGATGAAGATTTCAACTTTGTCGATCCAAGTCCAGTCTCTGTGTAGTTTTGATGCCATTTTGGACGCAGTTTCCTCGGGTAGTTTCTCAAGTTTGACAGTTGGAGTCGTCCTCACCTCACAAGTTACAGAAAAACTGGAGACTTTGTCAAACATACGCCCCCGCCTGGACATATTCTGAACTGGACGGACGGATTCAAGGACGGACGGACGGATGGATGGATGGATGTACGGACAGACATACAAACGGAAACACGGACGGAAAATACACATAGTTGTGAATATCCCAAACCACAGGTTGCGGGGCTATAAACTAAGGTAGATGATCTTTTCAAAAACACCGGCTACCATAATTCTGTCTGGTACACAGTGAACCTGGGTGACAGTCTCGGTATAATGTTGATGTTATTTTTTGTTACCTTTGTTCTTTAACTTAAGTCAACCGGTTTTGTGCAGCCTTTCGTCTCCAGATATGAGCAATAGTCATCTTACGAACCTCAGAGAATGTGGACCAACGTCGCTCTGTAAACAAAGCCGCTGCTGCCATCTGCCGGCGGCGCCACACATTGTTATTGATACACGTGTATAACCTGATGATGGCGTCTGGGTTTTACTTTTTTTTAATTTGATTTTTCCTCGAGTTGCAACGAACCTCTAATGTATCGCGAATTTTTCTTATTTTTTTTTATTTTTTTTCGACTTTCAAGAAAGCTTTGGTGTGTTGTAGCTTATTTTATTTTCCTTAATTTTTACCTGGACTTTCAAGGGAGTTTTACTTTATATTTTTAATTCCAAGTAATTGTAATTCACATATTGTTTAAAACATATATGCTACTATGTTATTTTTTCCCTTCAACTTGTTGGTGACGCGAGATACTAATGATTAACACAGTTAATTGATTTATAGATTTTTAACAATTTCTTGTGATTAAAGTTTTCTTTTGTTAAACTTTCTACTTTCTCTTTTCGTCCATTAAGTATTTTTTATCGTGATTTTTCTTCTCAAACTTTCTGTAGCTTTGAAATATTCGAACCTTAAGTTAACTTCTTTCGCCGGAGTTGTCGTTATAAAGTGTAGGTTAAATGGGCCCCTGTCCTAATGGGCCCCTGTCCTAATGGGCCCCTGTCATAATGGGCCCCTGTCATAATGGGCCCCTGTCCTAATGGGGCCTACTGTTAATGGGCTCCAGTCTTAATGAAGTGTAGTGTTAATGGATTCCAGTCCTAGTAGGCCCCATCTCTAATGGACTCCAACCTAACTATTATGATAAAATATATATTAGAGTTGCGATCCAAACTTTATAGTAAGGTAAGGTAAGGTAAGGTAAGGTAAGGTAAGGTAAGGTAAGGTAAGGTAAGGTAAGGTTAGGTTAGGTTAGGTAAGGTAAGGTAAGGTTAGGTTAGGTTAGGTAAGGTAAGGTTAGGTTGTATATCAGAACGAGCACCATTAGGACTAAACCCTATCTTACATGTGACTTGAGTACCTAGATTCTGTATCATATTACAAGTAATGTTTTAAATAATTTGTTATATGACCATGAATATTATTATCATTATTATTATTATCATTATTATCATTATTATTATTATTATCATTATTATTATTATTATCATTATTATCATTATTATCACTATTATTTATTATTCTCATTTATTATTTTTATTATTATAGTTACCATCATTATCCTCCCATTTCTTGCTTCGTACATTCACACCCTCAGGAGCGTCTTATAGGCTACACCTGTCCTGGCCCCCAAAACACTCAAAGGCAATAGACATCTACATACACCAGTGGAGGAGGAGGAAGAGGGGAGGAGGAGGAAGAGGGGGAGGAGGAGGAAGAGGAGGAGAGGGAGAGGAGGAGGAGGAGGAGGAGGAGGAGGAGGAAGAGGAGAAGAGGGAGAGAGGAGGAGGAGGAGGAGGAGGAGTGAGAAGAGGGAGAGGAGGAGGAGGAGGAGGAAGAGCAAAAGCCATTAGCTGCAACATGTAAGCCCCTTTTCTGCCTCGCTGGTTATGGTGAGTGAGCCAGGACGGGAGGGAGGGAGGGAGGCAGGGGAGAGACAGGAAGGAGAGAGGGGGGGAGGGCGGGAAGGGAGTAAAATAGGGGGATGGATATGTGGTAAGGAAAGGGGAGAGGAAGAGTAGTGAGGAATGAAGAGGGATGGGGAAGGCCGTAAAGAGGAGTGGTGGGGTAGAAAAGGAGGGAGGAAGTGGGAGGAAGAATGAAAGAGTAAAGAAGGAGAGAGGAAGCAAGGAAGAGGAGGAGGAAGTAAGGAAAAAAGGAAGAGACAAGGAAATGGGGGAGAAGAGGGGGGGAGAAGCAAGGAAGAGGAAGAGGGAAAGAGGACAGAGAAGCAAGAAGTAAAGACGGAGGTACGTAGGAGAGAGGGAGTTACATGTCAAATGGGCTCCTGTCCTAATGGGTCCCTGTCCTAATGGGTTCCTGTCTTAATCGGTCCAAGTCCTAGTAGCCCCTGCCCTAATTGGCTCCTATCCTAATGGGTCCTTGTCCTCATGGGGTCCCTGTACTCCTGGGTCCCTGTAATCCATGGGCCCTTGTCCTAATGGATCCCAACTTAATTATGAAGAATAGGTTAAGTTGAAGTTAAATTAGTTTGTTATGTTAGGCTAAGTTAAGGCGAAGTTGAAACTGTGTTAGGTTAAGCTTGGTTAGGTTTGGTTAGGATAGGTTAAATTAGGATGACCTAAGTTGAGAGAGAGAGAGAGAGAGAGAGAGAGAGAGAGAGAGAGAGAGAGAGAGAGAGAGGAACAAAAGGGCTTTCTGAACAGATGGTTGTGGTGAGTCACCAGATGGCGGGAGGGAGTGGGGGCGTGGTTGTGGGCGTGGGGAGAGATCAGTAGAAGCGCGGAATGGGTACAGGCATTGGGGGGGGTCAGAGGATACATGAGAGTGGAAGTGGGCGCAGCTACAGGGCGCGGTGGGCATAGGCGTGGGTGGAGGCGCGGTAGGCATGGGTGTAAGTGGAGGCGTGGTAGGCGGAGGCGTGGATAGGGGTGCGGTAGATATGGGCGTGGGTGGAGGCGGGGTAGACACGAGCATGGGTGGAGGCGTGGTATACATGGGCGTGGGTGGAGGTGCGGTAGACATGGGCGTGGGTGGAGGCGCGGTAGGCGTGGGCGAGACAGGACACAGCAGGATAACATCACACGCCATAAGGAGAGCTGCCAAATTTTCGCCCGTCCGTAGAACTGATTGGTGGCGTTAATTGCCCAACTATAAAATTGGCTGATACGAAACAGCCTCGAGCGGTAGTTAGGACTTCCTCTGGCCAACTTCACGAAGGTGCTAAAAGGGGGCGTAACCATCAACTGACAACGAAACTAGAATAACAACCCTTATTTACAGGTGATTTTGGTATCGATTTCAGTCTGTTTTTTCCGTAGTCGTTTTGGTCTTTCGTCAGAGAACAAAATTGAAGAATAATGAAACTGAATAATCGGGAGATATTTAAAGGAGTCGAGTCTTATCTGGAGATTCATTAACCTGTTCGAGCCTGATTAACCAATTACCTCCCTACCTGAAGTATTTCTCAAGGTAGGCTGAGGGGGCGGAACACACACACACACACACACACACACACCCTGAATATATCATATAATTTTCGGAGAAATATATAAATATATAATAAATCTTGAAAATGTAAAGTAGCTCGTGGTAGAGCCTGAGGACTTACAGTATCTTATAAAATTAAAGAAAGAATTGATACGATGGGTCCTTATTAATGTGGAGATTAAACCCTAGATTACAACGACTTAATCCCTTGAGTACGATGCCTTAATCACTTGACTATACGATAACAACATTTTGAGTACAATGATTTAATACCTTGAGTACGAAGACTTAACCCTTTGAGAACGATGAGAATGATGACGTATCCTTTTGAGAACGATGAGAATGATGACTTAACCCTTTGAGAACGATGATTTAACCCCCTTGAGAATGATGACCTAACTCCTGGTATACAATGCATTAAACTGTTAACACCCTCAGAACATCATCATCACACTCAAGGGCAAAAGTCATTGTATTTATCGACTCAGAACAACATACAAAAGACACTCAGTTATCGTATTCAAGGAGTTAAATCATCGTTCTCAAAGGGTTAAGATATCTTACCCTTTGGACAAATTCACTGTACTGAGGAGGTTGGGGTCGTATTGAGGGGGTCGTGGTCGTATTGAGGGGGTCGGAGTCGTATTGAAGGGGTCGATTTCGTATTGAGGGGGTTGAGGTCGTATTGAGGGGTCGGAGTCGTATTGAAGGGGTTGGGGTCGTATTGAGGGGGTCGGGGTCGTATTGAGGGGGGTCGGAGCCTGCACATTGAGGGGGTCGGGGTCGTAGCTAGAGGGTCGGGGGTCGTATTGAGGGGGTCAATGTATTGAGGGGGTCGGGGTCGTATTGAGGGGTCGGGGTCGTATTGAGGGGTCGGGGTCGTATTGTGTCAATGTATTGAGGGGGTTGGGGTCGTATAGAGGGGTCGGAGTCGCATTGAGGGGTCGGGATCATTGAGGGGTTGAGGTCGTATTGAGGGGTCGGGGTCGTACTGAGGGGGCTCGGGTCGGCATTGAGGTCGGGGGTCGTATTGAGGGGGTCGGGATCATTGAGGGGGTCGGGGTCGTGTTAGAGGGGGGCTGGGGCCGGCCAGGGTCAGGGGTCGGGTATTGAGGGCCGGAGTCGTATTGAAGGGGTCGGGGCCGTCGCAGAGGGGTCGAGGTCTATTTAATAATAATAATATTATTAGGGGGTGTGTGTGTGTGTGTGTGTGACATCACTTTCTTACTAATTTCTACCTTTTTAATTTTCTATTTTTCTGTAGTTACCCCACGAGAAGAAAATGGGAGTAAAGACAATAAAACACTGATACAGAGGCGAAGAACATACAAACACCAGAACACAAACTTACATTAAATACTGAAATAAAAATGAATAGAGAGCTTGAACACACACACACACACACACACACACACACACACACACACACACACACACACACACACACACACACACACACACACACACACACATAACGTAATATCGAAAAGAAAAAAATTCCCCCATAGAAATCCCAAGAAAATCCCACCAATATCCCGGAAGAAAATAAATAAAATAAATAAAATAAAACAATAAGGAGTTACAGGACATACTTTTCTAAACTCTTGGGCAGGACAGTTGGGACAGCGAGATTGTATCGGAAGTTCCAATATTGCCTTACAACCCCGTCCTTCCCTCTCCATCCCTCCCTCCCCCCCAGCCTCCGTTTAACACCACGCCTCGAAAAGCCCCTCCCGCCACCAATAGCTACTTTCCAACACACGATGCCGCAAAGGTCTTTAAGCACTCATGGTCCATCTCCTCCCTATTTAGTCTATAAGCGTATCGACGTTCATGACCCCCGTGGGATGTATCACTCTTGCCCCCTGATGAGCCGGCCACAGCTGCCCTGGCCATCTTATCGTACGAACCATCGCTCGAAAATTGACTGCGGGAGTTATTCAGCGCGTGGATTAATTTGTCCCGGGTTGAAATAATTAGGGAATAATTAGCTCTAATGGCCCAGAAAGTATTTAGGGATGATGAGGAGTATAGTATTATAAAAGAGAGTAGACCCGAGCTGAGGTCTTATTATTCAGAAGTATTATAAGATGATATAGTCTAATATATATATATACTGGGCTCTGGGCTTCAAATTCTGTAAGGTCAATCAGGCAGGCGTATGGATAACCGGATTTTCAGGTCTTACTAACTTTAAGATTTACTATTAATAACAATAATAATGATAATGCTAATAATAATAATAATAACACCAACATCGACAATAATAATAATAATAATAATAATAATAATAATAACTTCAGTCAACATATACAGTAAACACAGCGTCCCATCACAGAGGCATAGATTTTAATGGTGAGTACAAAGATAACATATCTCTTGAGCATGAAGGGGCCCGCCTGGTACCTTAAATATACCACCTGCCACCAGTTATCTCCCACCAACTCTGACAACACTATGTTCTCAAAGCACCAGCATGTATCAGACTCTGCCAACACAACAACAGTCTTATAACATTACTTCTCGCTTACAGCAAGAAATATAACCCCTCTTGTATAACTACACACACAGATATCAACAGTTATCTTATGTCTTAGTTAAGTCTAACCTGACCTAACCAATAACCTCACCTAACCTAAGCTAACCAATAACCTAACCTAACCAATAACCTCACCTAACCAATAAACTAACCTAACCTTACATGCGCTAACCCCACCTAATCATTAGAACTAGGGCTCATCACAAAAGACTTCACCTAAGGTCCCTAGTCCTTAGGTGAAGACTGGGTCCTAATATGACTCGGCCCTAATGGTACTGTTAGGTTAGGAGCCAGCAAGACTTAGAACCAGGGAAGGCCATGGCCCATTTGACCAGTCACCGTTCATCACAACAGCGTGTAAGCCGAACATCTTGTGCTAGATGCCCAATCGTTGAGTATCGATCCCGGGTTCTACAGACAATAAGAACATCACAAGAACCTTCACCCCACGCCTCCTCTGTATGGTAGACCTGAGATTCGTCTTCCTATTCCTTCTGTGACTAGTAAGGGTTTAATAACAACAATAATGAAGAAGAAGAAGAAGAAGAAGAAGAAGAAGAAGAACAAGAACAAGAACAAGAACAAGAACAACAAGAACGACAACAACAACAACAACAACAACAACAACAACAAGAACGACAATAATAGTAATAAATTATAGTAGTAAATAATAATAACAACAACAATACTAATACATTATTTTCATATACAAATCACAAACACACCTTCCCGACACCTGACAACCAACAAACACAGGTTAAACCACTCTTAATAAACCATAAGTGTTGCCTAGTGTAAACAAAACTGACTCGGTAAATGTGCTACACAAGACCTCACTCAGTCAGTAGTTGTTGAAGCTCAGGGATACATTATTAACACCAACTGGTCAGGTTTTTAATAGTAAAGGTCACTCACCAGTCTACTATATGGAGTCATTAACAGAGAGATTTATGGCCCGTTGTGATTCCAGTGACCTAAACAATTCTTCAGATTAGTGCATCATAAATAATGTTCTTCTAAGATTTAAAACACCAATTAATTTTCATAGTTAGGTGTTTATATATAGCGAGAGAGAGAGAGAGAGAGAGAGAGAGAGAGGAAACAAGTAGACAGACAGACAGACAGACAGACAGACAGACAGACAGACAGACAGACAGGCAAACAGACAGACAGACAGACAGACAGGCAGGCAAAACAGGGTCAAATCAAAACGCCCCCTTTCATATGTACTGAGGAAAGAATAATAAGTCCTTCACTAATAAATTATGTTTAGTGTTATAACCTAAGGCTAATTTACATATATCTAATATTTGCCAATAAATTAAGTTTAGAGAGACAGGTAAGGTGTCTTAAGAGTTACCAGAAGAGATTTATGCTCGTAACCCAAACGTTCACACAATCAAACTGGTCAATAAGTCTTCAATGTTTACAAATTTTGTTTAGGTTGACGAGTAGTGCTTTATCGACGAGGAGCTGAATAAATAAATGATCTTTAAACTCTTGAGTACAATGATTTAAATCCCTTGAGTACAATGATTTAAATCCCAAGAGTACAATGTGTTTATTCATTGAGTATGGTATCTTGACCACTTTCATTACGATGCTAGTCATTGAATTTAAGTCATCGTTATCAAAAGGTTAAGTCATCGTACTCCAGGGATTAACTAATCGTACTCAAAAGGATTAAGTCAAGGGTTATGTCATCGTACTCAAGGGGTTAAGTCATAATTCTCAAAGGGTTATGTTATAGTTATCAAATGGTTGGCATAATTCTCAAAGGGTTATGTTATAGTTATCAAAGGGTTGGCATAATTCTCAAAGGGTTATGTTATAGTTATCAAAGGGTTAAGCCATCGTTATCAAAGGGTTTAAGATGTCAAGGTAATTCACTGAACCATGAAGACAAACGCAGACCAACAGACTAATCTCCAATGTGTTTGTGATAAATGATCTCTAGGTTAGTGGCTGGTGTGTGGCGAGGGTTAATCTCAACAAATAAATTCTGATCATTTTAACATGAACATAAATATTTAGTGTGAGAAAAAAGATCAGAGCTATAATAAATTTCCATTATTTTCTAATTTATTTTGCTTAAAGTCATAAAATGAAGAAAAAACACTGACCTACCCCAGTGATTCTTTAATGTTTACTAGTACACCTTCAATGTTTTCCAATAAACCTTAAATATCTTCTAAGACAAGTTTTAATGTTTTCAAATAAATTGGACTCCTACTCGAAGCTAAACCAATAGATAAATTTTAAGTGTTTTTTTTTAATAAATTGTTGATAGATCGCTAGATGAAGTTGAGGAAAGAGGAATAAATTTCTTAAATTTTCGTCTAAATTGTGTTTAAGCTCAACACTAAACCACGAGCCGAGAGTCAGACCTATAAACATATCTCCAGTGTTGACGTTTAGTGTCAGGCATTAAAATAAACATTAAATCCTTTACACCTTGGAATTAAATCAATCATGTTTTAGGCTCGTAACTGAACCATGAAACACACACACACACACACACACACACACACACACACACACCACTAAACATTTCGCCAATACCTTCCAGTAAATAATGTTTAGGATGGTGGGTGAAACGTGGCGGGGAATAAAATCATGGGAGTGATGAATGGTGCCATCAGGGGAATGTTTAACCCTTAAATAATTCAGGTCTGGGGGCCAGTATCAAGACAGACGGCCGGGTCTCTCAGGCTTGATGCCCTAAATTAATTGGCTCCAGCTTAATAGTGTGAACCAAACACTCTCTCAGGTCCTCCCACTTTGGCCCAGCTTAATCGTGTGAACCAAACACTCTCTCAGGTCCTCCCACTTTGGCCCAGCTTACGGCAACTTTGGTGTCGGGTTATGGCAACATGGTAATAGGTATGGCAACTTGGTGATAGGTATGATAGCAATTGAATGGGTATACAGCAGCTTGGTGATAGGTATGATAACTTGGTGATAGGTATGATAACTTGGTGATAGGTATGACAACTTGGTGATAGGTATGTCAACTTAGTGATAGGTATGTCCACTTAGTGATAGGTATGCCAACTTCGTGATAGGTATGATAACTTGGTGATAGGTATGGCAACTTAGTGATAGGTATGATAACTTGGTGATAGGTATGTCAACTTAGTGATAGGTATGATAACTTGGTGATAGGTATGATAACTTGGTGATAGGTATGGCAACTTGGTGATAGGTATGATAACTTGGTGATAGGTATGGCAACTTAGTGATAGGTATGGCAACTTAGTGATAGGTATGATAACTTGGTGATAGGTATGATAACTTGGTGATAGGTATGATAACTTGGTGATAGGTATGACAACTTGGTGATGGAATTATGATGTGGTGATAGGTATGATAACTTGGTGATAGGTATGGCAACTTGGTGATAGGTATGTCAACTTAGTGATAGGTATGTCCACTTAGTGATAGGTATGCCAACTTCGTGATAGGTATGATAACTTGGTGATAGGTATGGCAACCTAGTGATAGGTATGATAACTTGGTGATAGGTATGTCAACTTAGTGATAGGTATGATAACTTGGTGATAGGTATGATAACTTGGTGATAGGTATGATAACTCGGTGATAGGTATGATAACTTGGTGATAGGTGTGGCAACTTAGTGATAGGTATGATAACTTGGTGATAGGTATGTCAACTTCGTGATAGGTATGATAACTTGGTGATAGGTATGATAACTTGGTGATGGGTATGACAACTTGTGATGATCATTGTAACTTAGTGATGGGTATGGCAATTTGGTGATGGGTATGGCAATTTGGTGATGGTCATGACAACTTTGTGATAGGTATTAGCTTCTTAATGTCGGGTACAGTATCGTGGCTTCGACCGTGAAAATTTAATCTCGATGCAACAATTTTATGACGGATATAATAACTTATGGTGACTTGGTTAACAGGTTATTGGAACTTCAATGTCGATTATAAATTTGAGCTTACCTGAAGATCCGACATCTTAAGATTAACATAACCCAACCTAACCTAACCTAACCTAACGCTAACCTAACCACCCATACGTTAACCTAACCTAACCCAACACTCACTAGATATATCATGATAGACTACCGTAAATGCTATATACCACATTATTTCGATATCAAACCCACTGACCGAGTCTCGCTTCTACAGTATACCCAATAGAAAACGGGATGAGAGGAGCGAGGGGAGGGGGGATGACTCTCATAAAACAATATACACATTAAATAACAAGCACCTGACCCACTGACCTCATGGTAATGGGGTCACCAAAAATAATTGTGACCAGAGATATTGACCTGATGAATGTAATATTGAAAGCTGTTTACTGATAAGGCAGGCAGACAAGCAGGCATACAAGCAAGCAGGCAAGCAAGCAGATGAACAAGCAGGTAAGCAGACAGGCAAGCAGGCAGATAGACAAGCAAACAGGCAAGCAGGCAGGCAGGCAGGCAGGCAAGCAGAAAGGAAAGCAAGCAGATAGACAAGCAGACATACAGACAGAGAGGCAGAAACGCAGGCAGAAAAGCAGGCAGGCAGGCAGAAAAGCAGGCAGGCAGGCAGAAAAGCAGGCAGGCAAACAGAAAAGCAGGCAGGCAGGCAGAAAAGCAGGCAGGCAGGCACGCACTCACGCACGCTAAATGTCGCCCTCCAGAAAAAAAAGAAAAAAGGTTTTAAGTCATAATACAGGAAACTGCTCCCCAGGTATTAACTAATTATACACCTGTGAGTAATGTGTATGACCAGAACGGCTCCTTCACCCAGCGGGGGACGCGATACTCTGTACGTGGGAGGGATTACGTGCCTTGTGTGTGTGTGTGTGTGTGTGTGTGTGTGTGTGTGTGTGTGTGTGTGTGTGTGTGTGTGTGTGTGTGTGTGTGTGTTCTGCATAGGTGCTTGCGAGGAGGTACGCACACACAAAAACGCACATGCTATACATTAAATAGTCCTCACCTGAGACACCTGTACATGCTGCACCTTCCCTTAATCTCCTCTCCTCTCCTCCCTCTCCCCTCATCCTACCTCACTCTCTCCCTCCCTCCCTTATTGTACTTGCATCACCTCCCTCCTCCTCCTCCTCCTCCTCCTCCTCCTCCTACCTCCCTCATCGCCCCTACCTTCCTCCTCCCACACCTTATCAACGTCTTCTCTCATCATCTACCTCCCACACCTCCCTACTCCTCCTTTACCCTACCTCCCCACCTACCTCCCCAACACCGTTCACCCCAGCCTCTGTCACAATCCCCACCACCACAAAACACATTCTAACCCAATTATTAGTATTATAATTAATCCAATTCTGTTAGTCAATAAATTATTCTACGCCCGCGAGCAGCCAATAGCATCAACAAGGCCGCCCGACACAGGTGCCACAAACATACTAAACCTACATGATAGAGGGGGGATAGAGGTGAGGGTGGAGGTGAGGTGGAAGGAGAGGTGGAGAGAGATGAGGTGAGGTGGAGGAGGTGGAGGTGAGGAGGTGGAGGTGAAGGGTGGAGGTGAGGTGTGGAGGGTGAGGGGGTGGAGGTGAGAAGGGTGAAGGTGGAGGGTGAAGGGTGGAGGTGAGGGGTGGAGGGAGGGGTGGAGGGTGAGGGGTGGAGGTGAGGGGGTGGAGGGTGAGGGTGGGGTGAAGGGTGGAGGGTGAGGGGGTGGAGGGTGAGGGGTGGAGGGAGAGGTGGGGTGGGAGGGGGTGGAGGAGGGGAGGGGAGGGGTGGAGGGTGGAGGGGTGGAGGGGTGAGGGGGTGGAGGGTGAGGGGGTGGAGGGAGAGGTGGAGGTGAGGGGGTGGAGGGGGGAGGGGTGGAGGGTGAAGGGTGAAGGGGTGGAGGGTGAAGGGGTGGAGAGGTGAGGAGGAGGAGGTGAGGGGTGGAGGAGAGAGGGTGGGAGAGGGGGGAGGGGAGAGGGGGAGGGGTGAGGGGGGGAGGTGAGGGGGGAGGGGTGAGGGGGTGGAGGGAGAGGGGAGGGGAGGGGTGGGGAGGGGAGGGGAGGGAGGGGTGAGGGGTGAGGTGGGAAGGGGAAGGGGGGGAGGGAGGGGAGGTGAGGGGAGGGGAGGGGTGGGGAGGTGGAGGAGGGGTGGGAGGGGTGGGGGGGGTGGGAGGGGTAGGGGTGGAGGGAGAGGGGGAGGGGGAGGGGGGAGGTGAGGGAGGGAGGGGAGGGGAGGGAGGTGAGGGGTGGGAGGTGAAGGGGGTAGGGAGAGGGAGGGAGTGGGGAGAGGGGTGGGAGGGGGAGAGGTGGGGGAGGAGGAGGAGGGGTGGAGGGAGGGAGGTGGAGGAGGAGGGGTGGGGTGAGGGGGGAAGGAGAGGGGTGGAGGGAGAGGGGTGAGGGAGAGGGGAGGGAGGGGTGGAGGAGAGGGGGTGAGGGAGGGGGGAAGGAGAGGGTGGGGGGTGAGGGGTGGAGGGAGAGGGGTGGAGGGAGAGGGGAGGAGAGGGGGGGAGGGAGAGGGGGGAGGGGAGAGGTGAGGGTGAGGGGTGAGGTGAGGGGTGGAGGGTAGGGGGTGGAGGGTGAGGGGGGAGGGAGGGGTGGGAGGGTGAGGGGTGGAGGTGAGGGTGGGGATGAGGCGGAGGTGAGGGGTGGATGGTGAGGGTGGAGGGTGAGGGGGGAGGTGAGGTGAGGGTGAGGGGGTGGAGGGTGAGGGGCAGAGGGTGACAGGGGTAGAGGATGGGGGGGGGTCGACACCACGAGAATTCAGAGTGAAGACGGGGGTCACTTAGGTTGGGGTCAATCCATGAGTATGTTTATGTACTGTACTTATGTATGTACTTCTGTCCGTCTGTCCGTCCATCCGTCCGTCCGTCCGTCCGTATGTATGTATGTATGTATGTATGTATGTATGTATGTATGTATGTATGACCTCCACGTAACTTACAGACACAGCCTTGTATAAACCTACATGGTGCCACTATGTTTACTCAGCTTTAAATACACATGTACGTGCCTCACGCCGCCTTTCACGTCCACATGTAGGTAAACACATGTGTATATCATTGAATTAGTTAAATTAGTGTGGTAATATTGCATGTCAGGAACACGCACGCACTCACGGACGCACCAAAAACACACACACATACACACATAATGGTTGCCCCTCATGTTCGAGGATGGCCGGCCCCAGGGCCTCCTAGGCGTGAATTTGTTTAAGGTGTAGAAGCTGTTGCCAACACAACAACCACACCCTGATTAACGAGCTGCATGACCCAGTGTCAAGGAATAGTCCGCAAAGACCGGACAACTCGCCAACTGCACTGGCTAACAATTACCCCGGAATACGACCCGCAAACCGATTAACATCCAGGTTCCCAGTTACTGCTGGGTAGACTGAAGCAAACGGCGTATAAGAAACTTGCCCATAGTTTCACTCTGCCTGGGGATCAGACAGGTCTATTCGCTTGCGAGGCAGGCATGTATATATATATATATATATATATATATATATATATATATATATATATATATATATATAATTATGAAAAGGTCCTTCATACAAACACAAGCCTCACGGCAATACACAGACATTCAACATAATCCACCGCCTCTGTCAACCAATACATACATATATATATTTTCCATGAAACAACACTTCATCATTTAATTATTCAATTAAAGTTCTATATTGAGTAATCATGGGCGCCGTGTTGGACCAAAACCCAATTTATGAAACGCATTCTCTTGCTATAAATAATGGTATTGACGATGAGCCAATCACAGCCTTAAACCTCATTTCTGAGCTCGATTAGTCCAATCAATGGCGTTAACGGCTTATCTGAGCTCGATACGGCCAATCATGGGTGTCGACGTCATATCTCCGCTCGATGAGACCAATCACAGGCGTCGACGTCATTTTCGCATACCAGTAGCCAATCATGGACGTCAATGACATTTCTGTGCACGATAAGCCAATCACTGGCTTACACACCATTTCTACGCTTCTGATTGGACAATACCATACCAATTATACACCAAATGAGCCAGTGTTATTGAAGTGAGGTCTGATGGTGTCCCCCCCCTCCAACCCACGATCTATGTATAGAACTAAACAATATACTGGAAATACTCAATGCCACTGGGGTCCGATAAACACCCTTTGTGCACAATAAACTAGCTGTTGTCCGCGGCAAAATTAAAATAAAAAAAACACGTCTGAAAGTAAAACGTTATTATAGCTGACTAATGTAACAATATTATAGGGACGCAGTATATCATTACATAGCCACTTTCTAACAGCGTCTATAATGTTCCAATACAAATTATACGTCCTCACAGCAAGTATCAGTTCTAATGACACAACATACAAAGACCAAACACGATTATAGGAGTGAATTCAATTGTATTATAGACAAGACAAATAAATAATAAGCAATAGACCTGATGGTATTATACGTCAGAACATTCTATGGATTACTAAAGAACCTGATTTCTAAGGCCTAGTTATCAAAAGACCCTGATTTCTAAGGCCTAGCTATCCACAGACCCTGATTTCTAAGGCCTAGTTATCAAAAGACCCTGATTTCTAAGGCCTAGCTATCAAAAGACCCTGATTTCTAAGGCCTAGCTATCCACAGACCCTGATTTCTAAGGCCTAGCTATCCACAGACCCTGGCCTTAAGAGCTGAGATACGTTATTAAGGACACACATAATTAACGTATGGTAGCTATTGAGAACCCGATCTCTCATTTACCAAGACTTTTACGACATTCCGCGGGGAGAGAAGACGTAATAAATGGGTAATAGATGGAATAGATAAGTAAATAGGAGGGAGAGGCCATAATACAGTAATTGAGTATGTAATTGGTTGGTCATTTAATAGGGCGGACTCCTGTAAAGTAAATTGGTTATGAAATAGGGTGGTGGTGGTGTTATATATTAAGGAGTGTAAATACGATCTGTAATAGGATGGGATGACTAAAATCACATTCAGTAAATTGGATATTAAATTGGTTCAGTCGAGATGCCGGCCAGGAAATTTGGCTCAGATGCAGGAGTGGAGGAAATTGCTTGTACAGTTAATACTATAATTGGTTGGTATAATAACAGTGTTAATAAAGGAAATGAGTGTTTACTGTATAATATTTTCCATAACATTACACACACACACACACACACACACACACACACACACAAACATACACACAAAGTTGTAAATTTATAAGCATTTAGTAAACATTTCTACATCTCCCTCAACCAGTGACACGTATGCTGTATCTAGGAGAGACACTTCAGTTTAATCATACACACAGTACAGCATATTTAGGTTATATAATGTGAGGATTATACTGATTATGGAAGTATTAATATATTTAGTTTTACACTTAGTTGACTGCATACTTATAAGTCAAGACAGGGTATCATTTACAACCCCCCAAAAAAGTCTAACTTAACCTAACCTGACCTGACCTGACCTGGCCTAACCTAACCTGAACTAAAATAACCTAAATTCATTGTACCATAAGCTGACCTGACCCAATCCAACCTAACCTAACAAACTCAAAATCACTTAACCTAACCTAGCTTAACCTAACCTTACCTATCTTGTCGTAACCTAACCTAACCAAAACTACCAAACATTACCCATTCTAACCTAACAAATTCTAACCTAACCTAACTTTTACCTAGCCTAACCTAGCCCAGTCCAGCCAAGCCTAACCGGACCTAACCCAACCTAACCTAACCCAACCCAACCTAACCCAATTCAGCTAGATACGAGTTTGTTTGAGGCAGCTCGGTGTGTATATATATATGATGGTCTTAATTAAATACTTGGCAATAATACACAATGAAGTGACTTACAGTAGAGTGGATTACAACAATGGATGAGGCTAAATTGTCTACATCCACCTGAATAACTTAATACAATATATTACCCTTATGCAATAACTGTTGGTGGTGGTAGTGGTGGTAATAGTGGTAGTAATGATGGTGGTGGTAGTGGTGGTAATGCTGTAGTTGGCGTTGGTGGTAGTGTTGGTGATGGTGGTAGTGATGGTGGTAGTGATGGTGGTAGTGGTGGTGGTAGTTTATAGTGGTGGTGGTGGTGGTAGTTTATGGTGGTGGTGGTAGTGGGATGATGGTGGTAGTGGGATGGTGGTGGTAGTGGTATTAGTCGTAAAACAAAACAAAAAAATCCCTTAATTAATAACTAAGACATAACAATGAAAATTTACAGATCAGAAATATTACAAACAAGAAATACAGAATTAAATGACTGTATCTCTGTATTACTAAGACAAATAACAATAAATAATAATAATACGTGTTGTATCTTGTTCACACCATCTATTACACCTGATCTATCTAGTGTATAAATTATTTCTGTTCCATCTATTGCATCTATTCCACTTTACTGTATTTTATTATACATACAACATCTATACTCTTCTTTATAAAATCCATTGTATTATGTATTGCATCTGCTGTAATAAATCTAGTCGCTGTATTTTTTATGTATCTCAACAACTGCATCATTCAAAACGTAAAAAAAAAATTACCTGTTAATTAGTTCTACCTGGGCGGGTCCTTGTAGCCTCACCCTACCATAAGACACCATAAAGAAGACACTTGTTTTTAATTAATATTATCCCTTGAGTGGGTGGGGTGGGGGTGGGGAGTGGGTGGGGGGTGGGTGGGAGGATGGGTGGGTGGGTGTGTGTAAGTCAATGCGTCTTCATTTCTACCTCATATTCTCCCCATATCCCCTTACATTTCCACTCCCCTATACTCCCTACATCTTTACTCTCTCCGCACATCCTCCCCATCCCACCACCTTAGCTCCCTACCTCCTCAGCATCTCCCCATCTCCCCCATTTCCCACCATCTCTCTATACTGACTCGCCTTTCGACCTATTTCATTCCATCAAACACCCACTTCCATCCCTCCCTTCCTTTCTTCCCTCCCACCCTTTGACCCTTCACTATCTCCCCCTCACTCCCTCCTTCCCTCACTTTGACTTTTCTCAACCCTTCCCACCTTAACTTCCTTCCTTCCCTCCTTCCCAATATCTCCCCTCCCAGTTATATCCATCCCCTTCCTTCCCATCTCCCTCTTTCCTTAGTTCCCCTTCCTCTCCTCTCCTCTCCCACGACGGTAGTGTTATGGAGGCGACAAACGTCTTCCTAACCAACAGTCGTTCAGGCGTTTATCTTGTCAACGACGGATTACCGATGGGTGGCGTTGAGTGGCGAGGGGAAGGGAGGTGGGTGGCGACGACTGGCGAAGTGGCGAGGAACAGCGGATAGTGGCTAAGGGCGGCTGCGTACGGCGGGTGGGGTTGGTGGTGGGTGATGGTGTGGGGTGGCTAGTGACACTGGTAGGGGGTGGCTAGTAACTGTGGTATGGGTTGCCAATGACGGTAGTTGGGGTGGCTAGTGACACTGGTAGGGGTGGTTAATAACTGTGGTTGGGGATGGCTAGTGACGGTTTTTTTTTTATTTTTTTTTTTATTGGGCACTCCCCATACATCCTTGTGTAAGGTGAAGCGCAGAAGCGTTTACAGCGCCCAACAGGGAAGCATGCTAAGTTCATGCTTGCCTTTATGTCTCATGAGTTAAGGGCGTAGAAGCCTGAAGAGTCAAGGGCGTAGAAGCCTGAAGAGTCAATGGTTTATGTCATCAAGTTATTGGAAGCTCCAACAACTTGTCCCTGAATACAAATTCGCAACTTTCGACTTACACCAGGTACCTACTTTACTGCTAGGTGAACAGGGACTAATGGGGGCTAGGAAGTATATCCAAACAACTTCCACCTGCCCGGGAATCGAACCCGTGGTGTGGGGTCGCTAGTGACTAAGAGGGGAGGGGTCAGGCTGTAAGTGGTAGCTGATGGTGAATAGCAGCGATGGTTAGTTGGTGTCAGAGGGTTACGACCGCCTTTTATAATCTATACATCTTATTATCTATTCAATCGTGACCCCTTCTCTTCTGAACACAATAGCCGGGACAAATAGTGATGAATTAGAACCAAACTGAGGACTGTGTATCATAACAAGATCTCAGACGAGTTCGATAATCACCTTTTTTTTCTCTCTTTGTTACCGTCCACAATTATGGCCTCTTGGACTTTGTTAGGGCCATTGGGACTTTGTACGGGACAATTGGACGTTATTAGGGGCCCTTGGACGTTGTTGTGGTTCGTAGGACTTTGTTAGGGGCCATTGGGACTTTGTTAGGGGCCATTGGGACTTTGTTAGAGCCATTGGACTTTTTTATGGTCCCTTGGACTTTGTTTTAGGCCTTTTAATGATGGGGGCGTGGGTGAGTGCATACTGTGGATGGGTGTTTCGGTGGGTGGGTCTTATAGGCAGAGGAGTGGATACTATGAAAAGGTGGGTGGGTCCTGGGGGATGGTGTTAGGGTGGGTCCTGGGGGAGGAGTGTTTGGGTGGGTTCTGGGAGGAAGTGGGTTAGGGTGGGTCCTGGGGAATATTTAGAGGTGGGGAGAGAACGAGGAAGTAATTGAGACAAAGCAGAGAAGAGAAGTTAGGGAGGAAGATGAATGAGGTGAGGGGCGGACAGGATGAGGGAGGGAAGGGGAGGAAGGGAGGAGAAAATAGGAGAGGTTAGGAAAGAGAGAGAGGGGGGGATAGGGAGGGAGGAGAAAGGAGAGATTGGGAGATATGTTGGGAGAGGGAAGGAGGTTGGGATGGAAGGGGAGGTAGAAAAGAGGAGGAGGGAGGGAGGGAGGGAGGGAGGGAAGAAAAGGAAAGTTGGAACCTTGAAAAATGGGAAGAAGATAAAGGATAGGTAGATATGAGAGAAAGTAAGGAAGGAGGGAGAAATACGGTAAAGGAGGGAAAGAAGGAAAAAGAGGGAGGGGGAAGAAAGAAAGAGGGATGAAGAAAGGGAGGGAGGGAAGGAGGGAGGGAGGGAGGGAAGGAAGGATATGAAGGAAAGGCGGAGAAGGACAAGAGGAAGAAATTGGGAGGAGGAAACGGTAATGAAAGGAAAAAAGAGAAACGAGAGGAGTGAAGAGAAAATGGAAGAAAAGGCGCAGAAGAGGAATGAGAAGGAAAACATAAGAAGGAAATAGCGATGGATAAAGGAGAGGAAGAAAGAATAAGGATTAGAGAGGTGAAGAGGATTAGCAGAGAGGAGAGGGTGGATGGAGAGAGAGAAGGGAAGGGGCGGATGAAGAGGGGATAAAAAGGACAAGGAGTAGAGTAGATAACAAAAGGAGAAATAAGGAAAAGATTAATAAATGACACGAGAGAGGGAAGGATGTCGAGATGGAAGAGGGGAAATGAAAGGGGGAAAAGGAGGGGAGGTAGGAGGAGGAGGAGGAGGAGTTGGAACAGAGGAGAGCTGTCAAGAAGGAAGAGGAAGAAGAGGGAGGAAGAAGTGAAAGAAATATGAAGGAGAGAGAGAGGGGAGGGAGAGGAGAGCGGAGGAGAGAGAGAGAGAAGGGAGGAGGGGAAGAGAAGAGAGGGAGAGAGAGAGAGAGAGAGAGAGAGAGAGAGAGAGAGAGAGAGAGAGGAGAGAGAGAGAGAGAGAGAGAGAGAGAGAGAGGAAACTGCTAGGTAATGGGGAGTAATTGGGAGAAACGTCACAGTGGACAAACAAGTTATCGAGGTGATCTTTCCCCTGAATAATGGTCTTGCTGTCAATACTGCTGGTGAGGAGGGACAGGAGACGTAGGGGGAGAAGAGGTGGTGATGTGGGGGAGTTACGACGTGGGGGAAGGGGGGGGGGAAGAGGGAGGAGGGAACTTGGAAGATTGAGGGAGGGGAGAGAGGGAGGGTGGGAGGTAGAGAGGGAGGTGGGAGGGAGGGGGGGGGTGGAGGGGAGGGGAGGGGGGGAGGGAGGGAGGGAGGGAGGGAGGGAAAGAGGGAGGGAGAAAGGCCGAAAGCAAGAGAGGGGGGAGGGGAATTAATGGGGTGGAAGAGGGAAGCTGATGGGATGGGAGAGGAGGGAACTGAAGATGGAAGGGGTGATGAGTAATGGAAGGGAAAATAGAAGAAGAAAGAGGAGGAGGAAGAGAAAGAGAGAGAAGGTGATACTAAGGAAGGTAAAATAAGGAGGGAATAGTTGAAATTTTAGTTAAACAAATTTATTGGCAGCGCTTGTAGTACAGTTTGCCTATTCTGAGTAATTCAGTCAGGTCTTAACACTGAGGGTGGTATCACTTCTCACTGCCACGCACGACAGAGGTTCATACACAAAGAAGTACATCATATTCATTAACAGCTATAAATGTATAGAGGTCAGATTCATGTGGGTAATGTCACTGTTCACTGCCATGCAGGACAGAGGTTCGTACACAAAGAAGGAAATACATCATATTCATTAGCAGTATATATAGGTCAGTGGATCACATACATTGGAGTCATATTCTAATTGAAGACTAATCAGTGTGGGCTAGCAAACTTGGGATAAACAGCAAGAATGTCCTCAAGCACACCTGATTCAATGACGTAATTACATAGTTCAAGATACAATAAGTTGAAGGAGATTGGACTTCTTGGAGGGAAGGTTGGGCGAGGGGTGAGGGAACCTGGTGCTTCTTTCCCTCCTTGTACACCCCTCTCCTTTATCTTTCTCCTCTCATTCTCCTCCTCCCTATTCATTCCTCCTTCTCCCCCTAAATCCTCCTTCGGTTTCCTCCTTTTTTTTACACTCTTTTCCACTTCTCATTTGCTCCTTCCATTTCTTCCTCTTCCAATCTCCTCGTTGATTCTTCTTCTCTTCTTTCCTCTTCCCTTCTCCACCTCCCCCTCCTCCTTTCTCCCAAGGGATAAAAGAATCAGCCAAAGATAACATTTTCCTCGGCCCTATAGATGGGATGGACGGGTGGACGGACAAACTGACGGACGGGTGGACGGACGGACGGACGGACGGACGGACAAACTAACGGATGGACGGACGGACATACGTACACCTATCCACAAACACCATTAGTACCAAGTGACGTGAAATTTCATTGATAATAATTGGTGGCCGAGGCGATTTTTCTTAACAAACTTGCGATTTAGACAGACAGACAGACAGACAGACACAGACAGACAGACATAGAAGACCCTCACACACCGGTCACTACATGCCCCCGCCCTATTATAGCCTCGGGGACATAAGATAATAAGAAAGAGGCCCTACGAGACAGCCTTTAATTAAGACTCATTAGTTAACTCTTCATTGTATCTGAGATTCCAGTGTAGATATTTAGAGAGGGTTAAATACTTTTAGCTAAACCTAACCTAACCTAACCTGACCTGACCTGACCTAACGTGACCTGACTTGACCTGACCTAACGCAATGTAACGTAACCTGACCTGGCCTAACCTAACCTGACCTAACGTGACACTGACCTGACCTGACCTGACCTGACGTGACCTGACCACCCCTTAGTTAAATAGTCTGACCAACTATGTACGCCCTCCTCTCGTGCCCTCTAATTTACGCTCCCCTTCTTCCTCCCTCCACCCACTCCCTTCACGCCCTACCTCCCCTCCCCGCCCTTCACCTACTCCCCTCCTCCTTCACCTTCTCCCCACCCCCTCCCTCCACCCACTCCCTTCTTGCCCCACCTCCTCACCCCCCCACGCTCTTTCACGCCCTACCCCCTCCCCTTTCACGCCCTACCCTCCCTCCCTTCGCGCCTCCCTACCCCTCCCTCCCTTCACGCCCTACCCCTCCCCTTCCGCCCACCTCCCTTCCACCCCTCCCACCTCCTCACCCCCACGCTCTTTCACACCCTACCCCTTCCCTCCCTTCACGCCCTACCCACTCCCCTCCCTACCCCCTCCCCCCACTCCCTTCACGCCCTACACCCTCCCTCCTTCACCCACCTCCTAAGTGTACGTCCACCCACATGATAAACATCGGTGGAACGTTTTTGTACATTTCTTCCTCCCTCCTCTTCTCTGTTTCTTCTCTTCGTTGTCTTCTTCGTCGTGTTCATTGTTGTCTGCCTCGTCGTGTTCTTCGTTGTCTTCTTCGTCGTGTTCTTCGTTGTCTTCTTCGACGTGTTCTTCATTGTCTTCTTCGTTATGTTCATTGTTGTCTTCTTCGTCGTGTTCTTCATTATCGTCGTGTTCGTTGTTGTCCTTTTCGTCGTGTTCTTCGTTGTTTTCTTCGTCGTGTTCTTCGTTGTCTTCTTCGACGTGTTCATTGTTGTCCTCGTCGTCGTGTTCATTATTGTCTTCTTCGTCGTGTTCTTCATTGTCTTCTTCGTTATGTTCATTGTTGTCTTCTTCGTCGTGTTCTTCATTATCGTCGTGTTCGTTGTTGTCCTTTTCGTCGTGTTCTTCATTGTCTTCTTCATCGTGTTCATTGTTGTCTTCTTCGTTATGTTCTTCTCAGTAAACACAGAGTACCTCAGCACTGGTTGCCATTAAGTATATTACCATACCATGTGAGTTGCCATAAATATAGGTTGCCATACTGTGTGAGCTGCTGAACGTTCCAAAGCAAAGGCCAACATCGTGTAGGTTGCCATAATGTGGGTTGCCATCGTGTGGGTTGCCATCGTGTGGGTTGCCATCGTGTGGGTTGCCATAATGTGGGTCGCCATCATGTGGACTACCCTCCCAGATCCCTCGCCCAGATAGTGGTTGGCCGTGACAGGTACAATCCGCCAGGGTAACTACACCCTCTACCCAGCTGTTCCCACCATCACCAATGCCCTCCTCTGGCACCAGCTGTCTCTCTCAACCAACTGTCTCCCGATCAGCTGCGTCTTCCAATCAGTTGTGTCTCGCCTCCAGCTGTGTCCTCTTACCATCCGTCTCTCAACCGACCGCGGTATCTCAACTGTCTCCCTCAACCAACTGCGGCATCTAACCAGCTGTCTGTCCCTTCATCAACTCTCAAAATCACTTGTACTGCCCAATTAACTGAACCATCTATCCTATTAACTCTCCAAACCATCTGAGGAGACCAACTACCTCAACCATCTGTTCCGTCAATTCCCTTAACCAGCTGTCCTGTCACCTTTAGAAATCACCTGTGCATTTCAGCTGGTCTAATCAATAATCAGGACGACCTCTCCTCACCATCTGCCTCTTCCTCTCATTTGAGCTATTCGAACCACCTGTCCGTACCAGATGGATTAACAGCTAGTCATGTCCATCCTCACCTGGAACCTGAGGAGGAGAGGAGAGGAGGAGGAGGAGGAGGAGGAGGAGGAGGAGGAGGAGGAGGAGGAGGAGGAAGAGGAAGAGGAGGAGGAGGAGGAGGCAGTTGGTGACCTTCCTGGACGCTAAGTTGAGTAGAATATGTAAATCAAATTTGAGAGAGAGAGAGAGAGAGAGAGAGAGAGAGAGAGAGAGAGAGAGAGAGAGAGAGAGAGAGAGAGAGAGAGATTAGGAGAACTCGGAAAATGGAATTACACAGAAGGGATGATAAAGGTGGAAAGGACCGTAGGAAGATAAAGAAGGCAACAGTAGGAAGAGAAAGTGACAGTAGGAGGAGAAAGTGACTGTAGGAAGAGAAAGAAAGTGACAGTAGGAAGAGAAAGAAGGTAACAGTAGGAAGAGAAAGTGACAGTAGGAGGAGAAAGTGACAGTAGGAAGAGAAAGAAGGTAACAGTAGGAAGAGAAAGTGACAGTAGGAAGAGAAAGAAGGTAACAGTAGGAAGAGAAAGTGAGAGTAGGAGAAAGTGACTGTAGGAAGAGAAAGAAAGTAACAGTAGGAAGAGAAAGTGACAGTAGGAGGAGAAAGTGACAGTAGGAAGAGAAAGAAGGTAACAGTAGGAAGAGAAAGTGACAGTAGGAGAAAGTGACAGTAGGAAGAGAAAGAAAGTGACAGTAGGAAGATAAAGAAAGTGACAGTGGGAAGAGAAAGAAAGTGACAGTAGGGAGATATAGAAAGTGACAGTAGGAATATAAAGAAATTGACAGTGGGAAGAGAAAGGAGGAATGATGAGACAGGTGGAGGGGGAAGGAGGAGGTACCGTAAATGAAAGAATAAGACAGAATTGAGAGAATGAGGAATAGAGGAAGGGAAGGATAAATCAGGAGAAAATAAGGAATTAGAGAAAGATAAAAAAGATTAGGGGAGAGAGAATAAGGAATAAGGATAAGGAAGGAATAAAAAAGAAGGAAATAAAGGAAGGGATAAGTGGGGTAGATAGAATAATGGAATGTGATTGATAGAGGAATGATAAGGAGACAGGTATGGCGGAGGGGTGATGAGGGGAATGACGAGGTGGTGGGGATGATGGGTGATGAGGGAATGATGTGGGTGAGGGAATGATGGGGGGTGAGGGGAATGATGTGGGTGAGGGGCATGATGTGGGTGAGGGGAATGATGGGGTGAGGGGAATGATGTGGGGGTGAGGGAATGATGGGGGGTGAGGGGAATGATGGGGTAAGGGAATGATGGGGGTAAGGGGAATGATGGGGGTGTGAGGGAATGATGGGGGTGAGAGGAATGATGGGGGTGAAGGGAATGATGGGGGTGAGGGGAACGATGGGGGTGAGGGGAATGATGGGGTGAGGTAATGACGAAATGAGGGGTGACAGGAATGATGGGGGGTATGAGGGGAACTATTGGTATGGGAGAATAGTTAAGATGAACGACACCACCACATTCCCAAATTACCGTCATTCTTGAAGGGCATTCAGTGATGGCTCGGTAATGGTCGTTAGCTGAAGTCGTTAAGGCCATCCTATGGTTCTGGTATTCTAGTTTTATTTTAATTTAAGAATCATGTAAATTCAGATGGAATATTGAATCTAATTAAACCATCAACACTTAGTAATATAAATCATTTAATATATAAACACATATATAAACACAGGTGTATATAAATAATATTTAATAGGTCTAGAACAGTGGTTGTCAACCTTGTTTGCCCCATGCACCCCTTTCACCATATGTCAGAATGTCATTCCCCCCTCCTTTCCAAGATTGTCTGCCTCAAAAAGTGCATTCCAAATAATATGCATATAATACTGAAAATCCTTTATTTTTTCCATATTAGTATCAGTTTCCTCCCTGAAAACCTGAGGGGGGAAATTCCCCCCTGGTTGAGAACCCCTGGTCTAGAAGATATAATAATTAATAAACATGAAAATTGTTACTAGAAATAAATAATACAGATAAAGGATTGAAGCCTAAGTGTAAAAATATATTGCCAGTTAGTCATTCAGTCAGTCATTCAGTCAGTCATTTAGTTAATAAGTCAGTCAGCTAGATATTCAGTCAGTCAGTCAGTGAAGAAGCATATAATTTTGATATATGTTCTGTATTTAACTTATAAAGATCTTTGCTATATATATATATATATATATTACCAAGATGGCCGCTATATGTACCAATCATTCATGAAGCACAGTCAGTCTTTTTTCAGGTGCGTTACCAGCTCTATATATGACTGACTGACTCACTCACTCACACCATAGTGGAGGAGGATGGGATTTATACAGTGGCAGAGATAGACTAGTTTAAGATGATATCCTTATAGAGACAGAGAGAGACAGAGAGACTATTCCAAGAAGAGTTTTCCACGAGACAGCGACGGCACGAACCACTGACACCTGAGAGACAGCTCAAAACAAGTCCTTCATATCTCTTGAGATCTCGCGCCAACAACAACAACCAAGTACTCGCGAAGGAGAGACAGAGAGAGACACCCAACAAACAGTTTCAAGAAGAGAATTTTCCAGGTGACAAGACCAGCACGGACGGGAGACGTTTGAGAGACAGTTCTCAACCCAGACTTATATACAGTATATACGTACCACCTGGGATCTCATATCGCACAGAGAGATCAAGCAAGAGAGACGTTTGAGAGACAGCTCGTGACAAGACCTTTCTACAGATACTCATACAGCCTTATGATATCTCTTTAACTGAGAGACGAGGAGAGAGCACCGAGAGAAAGAAAGATACGAGGAGATAACATTGGAACAAGTGAGACGAGAACACTAAGAGATAGAGAGAAGAATGAAAACACCGAGAGAGAGAGAGAGAGAGAGAGAGAGAGAGAGAGAGAGCCACAATAACGTCATGCCATGTTCCGCCTGGTAATGGACTCTGACAATCCGGAGTAATCCAAGACGCACGCGAACAGTGATATAATCCAAAGGCGACTCCTACGCACGCGAACGACACGACGACTGGGGAGGTCTAGACGAGTCGAGACAGACGGATAGACAGAAAGACAGACATGCAACACCGAACTCAACAAGTATTTGCAAGAGCGGGGGGACAAAAGACATGCAATTGTAACAGAGCTACGACCTGGATTTTTTTCAATGGTTTCGCGGAAAAAATCTTAGTAATTGGTGATTTGGAAACGTATCCACCTGCTTCAATTAACTTGTATAAAAGGCGGATTCTCAGAGGTTCGTGGGATCTTAGGATTTCTCGTAACTTGGTGTCGTGGAGGCAGATTTCTCTTACGACTTCGTGTGTTGATTTTTACACCTAGTTCAGTGACACGGCATCCAAATTGCATTGAAACTCGAATGTAATCAAATGCGTTTTTTTCTTCTCCAACCTGTTTTCTACCTCACTCATTCTTTACGCTTCTGACTCATTCTCTTTCTACATCCCATCCACTCTCTATCTCTCTTTCTCTAATCTACATTCCTCTCTCTCCACCCCCAGTCTCTCTCTCTCTCTCTGTCCCTTACCTACCAACCTCTAACTCCTCTCCCCTTTTCTCTCTCTCTGTCCAGTCTCTCCACCTACCCCCTATCTACTAACCTCTCTTTCTATCCACCCCCACTCTTCCCTACCCCCACACTCTCTCCCACCTCACTCTATCCCTCCCTCACTCTTCTCAGTCTAAGTCTCGCCACATGACCCGGCTTCCACCTCCACTAACCTCCTCCACCTCTGACGCGCCACACAACAAAACCCTCACAAAATCCCCAACTCTTGTTCCGCCTCAGTTACAAAAACACATAAACACACAAGAACACACAAATACACCAGCCAAACAGGGAGACACATGGCGGGTGTGTGGATACAGGCGTGTGTCATGTAGTGTCGGCTCGAGTGTGGAGGACAAAGACTTAGCAACATATGTGTAGAAGCAAGTCCACATGTGAAGGCTGAATACATATATGAGGTGTATTCTTAAGTGTGTTGTGATGTACAGTTTTATGTGTTGCTGTTTGGGATGTTTGCGTGGATGTTGATGTACGCAGGTATACGACACACACACACACACACACACACACACACACAGTCATAACATCCGGACCTCTGGTGACCATCACTCCAAACCTGTTTATGAACATACACACACCCGGTACCTCACAGTCTCAGAAGGTCTTACGTTAAATCTCTCCCCTCAACTGTGGGGTGAGAGGACTGACTCACTTATAACACGATGGTGACATATTTTTAAAGGGTCTTAAGTTAATTTTTTCACCCCAACTGGAGATTTTAAAATGTATCTGACTGACTCACTGAAGTTATGGCGTCGGGATTCCACTGTGACTCTGTAGATACTAGAAATACATTTACAAGAATAAAAAGTGTACGATTCATACGAAAAACAAAATTACCTCACGAATCACTGGGAATCTGGGATATGGGCTTTTACCCTTAACTGGAAATTCCGTAGAGAAAAAAAATAAATATGCAGAATATTAACTATACACGAGTCCAGGTCAGGTTAGGTTAGGTTAGGTTGAAATGTTGTGGTCTTTACTTTTTCTTTTCATCATAGAGTTTCTTAGAGAAGTACAAAATAATTCTTATCCGGAAACTGGTATTGGCGTATACGGCTGGCTGTGTACCTTATACTGCACGTGTCCTCAGAGGCGCACACGGGCCACTGTACTGATTAAGGTTAATAATAATTATAATAATGGCGCATCAGTCAAGGAGGGGGTGGGGCATGGGAGAGAGAGAGAGAGAGAGAGAGAGAGAGAGAGAGAGAGAGAGAGAGAGAGAGAGAGAGAGAGAGAGAGAGAGAGAGAGAGAGAGAGAGACTACAGGAGTTGCTTCTTGAGACAGCTGAAGAGATGTAGAGACGATGAAGAACGAGACACTGCCGGAGAGACGAGGAAAGACAGAGACAATAATAATCTATTTGTTTACATGTTGTCTCATTGTCTCACGTCTGGATTCCCCAAAGTAGAGTCACTGTGCCAACTCCACGCCATCTTTGTATAATGTAGCTCAAGTGTATTCTTATATCACAATAGAACAAAATAAAAAATAGTTACGGTAGTCTCAGTGAACTCTCGACGCCATCTTTGTCTCGCGAGATAAGGGAAAGCTTAAGATACGAACATGTGAGATTTCTACACATCTGGCCGCTGTCTCGCCTTGTCATTGTTCCGTTGTTTTGTTTACATTAGCTGTCTGGGATACACACACACACACACACACACACACACACACACACACACACACACACACAGTCACGTTTCTCAATTCAAGAGATCCCCGACTCCAAATGCCTTTAAATGAATCAGCTGAATCGACGGAAACGTGTAGTGTCCAAAGCCTGGATATGGTAGGCTGGGAAATGTGTGTTGGAGATGTTTTAACAGATCTCCAGATTTTTCTTAACGACGAGACACGCCGCCAGAGTGTTGACTGTTCTTGTGACGACTGCAGGCAATGAGAGGAAGAGAGAGAGAGAGAGAGAGAGAGAGAGAGAGAGAGAGAGAGAGAGAGTGTGTGTGTGTTAAGCTAGTTTCCAGAAAAGCTTTTAGTTCATAAGTAATATCAAACAAATAACACGAAGCCATTTCCACTATACAAATCGAACATTATTCTCTCTCTCTCTCTCTCTCTCTCTCTCTCTCTCTCTCTCTAAAACCACAAGGGATACGACTACAAAATCATATTCACTCTACATTTTCACTACACAATTTCTACTTCTCAATAAAACACAAACTAGAATGATTTTAATGTTCACAGACGCGATACTTTTTGTGTGATGAAAGAGCGACGAGGAAACTAAGGAGGAAGATTTTGGTGTTAACATGGGGAGCTATTGGTTGAGATGTCCAAGTAGGTGTCCAATTAGGTGTCCAAGTACTGTAGGTGTCCAAGTTGGTGTCCAAGTACTGTAGGTGTCCATAAATGATTACAACCCTGATTAAAGTATTTATGGACACCCTATATAATTCATCTTTAAAACTGACTTACTTATAAAAATTTTAGCTACATGTAATGTTTTATTTAATTACAGAACCGACTTATAAAATGGACTTATAAAATGGACTAATAAAACGGACTTACGGAACAGACTTATAAAATGAACTTATAAAACGGACTTACAAAACGGACTTACTTCATAAACAGGTATCGGTACACCTGTTCATATCTGTTGTCTGTCTGTCTGTCTGTCTATCTGTCTGTATTTTATGACGTACTCTTAAAAATCTTTCTCAATATAAGGGGGAGAGAGAGAGAGAGAGAGAGAGAGAGAGAGAGAGAGAGAGAGAGAGAGAGAGAGAGAGAGAGAGAGAGAGAGAGAGAGAGAGAGGCACAAAACAGAATATAAGGTGTGAACTTCCTTTTAACATTTGACCAAGACGATCCATTACCACAACGAGCCAACCAGAACTCTTCCTTGAATTAGTTACGACGTTCTAATTGGCTACTTGGACCACATTAATCACCATAATACTTATAATTATAAAACTGGCTTAAGAGAAAGGCCTTTATTTACGACACTTACTGGGCCGGCGGCTCTTGCTGTGACTTCGTTTAAATGGGTCAGTAAGAGAATAATTATAATGGTAAATTATTCATGATTCTTTTTCCATCTTCGTACATACATACATACATACATACACACATACATACATACATACATACATTCAAATTACACATACAAACGTGCATTATATACACATTTACATACAAATACATAAACACACAAACAAATGCATACATAAAGTCGTATACAAATACACACACATTCAAGCATATTTCTCAAACACTACCTAGCATCAACTATGTACCCCGTCTTTCTTATCCCTCTCCCTCTCTCTTCCCTCTCCCTCTCTCATCCCCCTCCCTCTCTCTTTCTTATCCCCCTCCCTCTCTCTCTCTCCCTCACCCCCTCCCCGTCTCTCTCTCATATCTAAAAGATTTCACAAAACAATTTTTTTTTTCTCTCCGTCTTCAAGTTTAGAGAGGGTGAGTGGCGGCAATAATAGCCTCTCTCTCTCTCTCTCTCTCTCTCTCTCTCCTTCGACAATCTGGTGCTTTAGGGAAGGGAAGAAGAGGTGAGGGAGGGAAGGAAGGAAGGAGAGACGAGAATAGGAGAAAGGATAGAAGGAAACGTGGGAGAGGAGAGAAGAGAGGAAGGAGGAACGGGAGAAGGAGGGAAGGTAAGGGAGGGAATAAAGGGAGTTAGAATGGAAGAAGATAATAAGGGAAGAAGGAAAGGAGTAAAAAAAAAGAGAAAAAACACAAGAAGAGGAAAAATGCGAAGGGGAAAAGAGGAAGAGGAGAGATGGAGAATAGGGGAAGAGATGGAGAAAGAAAGGGAGGAGAAAAAGATGGAAAGGTAGAAAATATAAAAGGAAAAGAGGGGAATGGAAAAGGGGGGAGAAGGAGAGAACATCTAACACATCTTTCTTACATTATATCTCTCCATCATTATCTCCTACACATCTCCCCACCCCTCCTTACAACACATCTCTCTATCCCTCCCTTCAACACATCCCTCCATCCCTCCCTTCAACACATCCCTCCACCTCTACCTTCAACACATCCCTCCACCCCTCCCTCCATCACATCTCTCCAACTGTATCTCCAACACATCCCTCCACCTCCAACACATCTCTACATTAACTCAACAAATGTGGCAGAAACGAAACATTTTACGATAGAACTGCCTGACAACGGCTGCCTCCCCCGCCACCCACCCCCTTCCCTTTCCTCCCTGTCTCTCTCCCACTCTCTCCATTCCCTTCCCACACTCGTCTACTCTCCTTAATCCTTACCTCCCTCCCTCTCATCCCTCCCTTTTTGCATCACCCCCACATCCCTCCTTCTCCTTCATTCTCTTTATTTCCCATCTTCACATTCTTCTCCCTCTTCTTTTATTGTTTTTTCTCCCTTCCTATTATTCATCTTCCTTCCGTCTCTCCTTCTCGTACCACACATCGTTCCTCCCTCTCTTCTTCTCCTTATCACTTCTCTTCCTTCCCTATCATTCTCTCTATTTATTCCTCCTTCTCCTCTCCCCACCCTTCCCTTGGTACCACACTTGTCTTCAACATCTCCCCAGAGCAAAACTTTTGGAATATATTGCATCACATTGCAGAGAGAGAGAGAGAGAGAGAGAGAGAGAGAGAGAGAGAGTAATGTCCTCTTGGGGTGATCACAATACTACACCACTACACCCACCACACACTACACCACTACACCCACCACACACTACACCACTACACCCACCACACACTACACAACCACACACTACACCACACTACACTACCACGCACATTGTCAGGCAAGGTTACCAGCCAGTCTTTCCAACCAAACTGAAAGGAAGCAATAATTTTTCTGTTTTGCAATACAGTAAAAACTGACACTGAGTCAAACCAGCTTAGGTCTATAGTTTCCTTGAATTCTTGAACATAAGTCAAAATAAAACCAAACAAAAATAATCGTAAAAATAAGTCGTAAGTCTTGAATATATTAGAGAAAAATAAGAATAAAATATACAGTAACAGTCAAGAGTTTCTCAAAGGCTCGTAAGTAGATATAAATTTTTTCATCTTGGAGTTTGATATTAGGTTAGGTTAGGTTAAATTATGCTAGGTAAGGTTAGGTTAGCTTAGGTAAGATTGGTTACGTTAGGTTAGGTTAGGTTAGTTTAGGTTAGGTTAAGTTAGGTTGGGTATCCTCCAAGCTGCAAATATTCCAATATAATAATACCAACCTTTGCCAAGCGGAGTGGTTAATATCACGGTATCAGAACTATGGTGATAAACTTGTAATACAAAATACTAGCATACGATTTTTGTCTTTATCCCCTGGTACCAACGACTGTATCTTGTAACAAGGCGAGATACAGGGGGTATAATGGGCACGTGTCCCTGTATTAAGGCGAGATACAAGGGGGTATAATGGGCACGTGTTCCTGTATTAAGGCGAGATATAGGGGGTATAATGGGCACGTGTCCCTGTATTAAGGCGAGATACAAGGGGGTATAATGGGCACGTGTCTCTGTATTAAGGCGAGATACAAGGGGGTATAATGGGCACGTGTCCCTGTATTAAGGCGAGATACAAGGGGGTATAACGCCGTAGGCAGAAAGGGTATAATGGCACGTCCTGACAGCAGATAAGGGTATAATGAATGGGCACGTGTCCCTGTATTAAGGCGAGATACAGAGGTATAATGGGCACGTGTCCCTGTATTAAGGCGAGATACAAGGGGTATAATGGGCACGTCCCTGTATTAAGGCAGATGGGGTATAATGGGCACGTGTCCCTGTATTAAGGCGAGATACAAAGGGGTATAATGGGCACGTGTCCCTGTATTAAGGCGAGATACAGGGGTATAATGGGCACGTGTCCCTGTATTAAGGCGAGATACAAGGGGTATAATGGGCACGTGTCCCTGTATTAAGGCGAGATACAAGGGTATATGGGCACGTGTCCCTGTATTAAGGCGAGATACAAGGGGTATAATACTATAAAAAAGGGGATACGTGTCCCTGTATTAAGGTGAGATAAAAGGGGGTATAATGGGCACGTGTCCCTGTATTAAGGCGAGATACAAGGGGGTATGGGCACGTGTCCCTGTAACAAGGCGAGATACAGGGGTATAATGGGCACGTGTCCCTGTATTAAGGTGAGATACGGGGTATAATGGGCACGTGTCCTGTATTAAGGCGAGATACAAGGGGTATAATGGGCACGTGTCCCTGTATTAAGGCGAGATACAGGGGGTATAATGGGCACGTGTCCCGTAATAAGGCGAGATACAGGGTATAGGCACGTGTCCTGTAAGAGATAGGTATAATGGCTGTACCTGCATTAAGGCGAGATACAGGAGGTATAATGGGCACGTGTCCCTGTATTAGCGAGATACAAGGGGTATAATGGGCACGTGTCCCTGTATTAAGCGCGAGATACAAGGGGTATAATGGGCACGTGTCCCTGTATTAAGGCGAGATACAAGGGGTATAATGGGCACGTGTCCCTGTATTAAGGCGAGATACAAGGGGTATAATGGGCACGTGTCCCTGTATTAAGGCGAGATACAAGGGGTATAATGGCACGTCCCTGTATTAAGGCGAGATAAGGGGTATATGGGCACGTGTCCCTGTATTAAGGCGAGATACAAGGGGTATAATGGGCACGTCCCTGTATTAAGGCGAGATACAAGGGGGTATAATGGGCACGTGTCCCTGTATTAAGGCGAGTGGGGTATAATGGGCACGTGTCCCTGTATTAAGGCGAGATACAAGGGGTATAATGGGCACGTGTCCCTGTATTAAGGCGAGATACAAGGGGGTAATGGGCACGTGTCCCTGTATTAAGGTGAGATACAAGGGGGTATAATGGGCACGTGTCCCTGTATTAAGGCGAGATACAGGTATAATGGGCACGTGTCCCTGTATTAAGGCGAGATACAAGGGGGTATAATGGGCACGTGTCCCTGTATTAAGGCGAGATACAGGGTATAATGGGCACGTGTCCCTGTATTAAGGCGAGATACAAGGGGGTATAATGGGCACGTGTCCCTGTATTAAGGCGAGATACAGGGGTATAATGGGCACGTGTCCCTGTATTAAGGCGAGATACAAGAGGGTATAATGGGCACGTGTCCCTGTATTAAGGCGAGATAGTATAATAGGCACGTGTCCCTGTATTAAGGTGAGATACAAGGGGTATAATGGGCACGTCCCTGTATTAAGGCGAGATACAAGAGGGTATAATGGGCACGTGTCCCTGTATTAAGGCGAGATACAAGAGGGTATAATGGGCACGTGTCCCTGTATTAAGGCGAGATACAAGGTATAATGGGCACGTGTCCCTGTATTAAAGGAGATACAAGGGGGTATAATGGGCACGTGTCCCTGTATTAAGGCGAGATACAAGGGGGTATAATGGGCACGTGTCCCTGTATTAAGGCGAGATACAAGGGGGTATAATGGGCACGTGTCCCTGTATTAAGGCGAGATACAAGGGGGTAATGGGCACGTGTTCCTTTGTTTATATCAGGACCACACACACACACACAGCTGTACACCAAGACACACACATATACACACTGGTCCTGGCCGTAGTCCAAGCGGATCTGAGTTCTGGGGGGTCCAAGCCAAAGTGCCCCAGTTCTAGAGGGTACCAGTCCAAATAGGTTCTAGTTCTAATTGGCCCGTTATAATGGGCCACCAGTTCTAACGTAACCGGTTCTAATAGGCCCTGTTTCTAACTTAACCGGTTCCAATAGGCCCCAATTCTAACTTAACCATTTCTAATAGTCACCAGTTCTAACATAACTAGTTCTAATAGGCCCCAGTTCTAACAGGCCCCAGGTCTAACAGGCCCCAGGTCTAACAGGCCCCAATTCTAATAGGCCCCTAGTTCTAATATATCCCAACCAAACCTAAGCATTAAGAATGAAAGTCAGTCCTAATGCCTTCTAAATTAATAATGTGACGTGATATGAAATATTTCTCAACCAGGAAGACAAATGTCATTCTCACGTCTGCCTTTCTTCTTCTCCTCCTCCTCCTCCTTTCTTCTCCTCTTTCATCTTCCCTCGACCCTCTTCCATCAACACATTCTTACCCTACTTCTCTCCCCTCTAAACTCTGGGAACACATCGTCTCTCACAAGTCAGTTTTAATACCTGTTTTACTTTACCAATTCTCTATGTATTGTTCTATTTTCTCACTATTTCTGATTTTGTTTTTATTCTTTACCTTCCCAATTCCACTTCTTCCTAATTATTCCTTCTCCCAATACCTCCTTTTCCATATTCTTCCTTATCCTAATTCCTCCTCCTGTCAATCCTTCCTTCTCCGTATCCCTTCTTCTGTCAATCCTCCCTTCTTTCACTTCCTCCTTCTCCCAATCTTTCCTTCTCCTAATTCTTCCTCCTGTCAATCATTCCTGTTTTTTTCACTTCCTCCTCCCAATCCTTCCTTCTCCTAATCTCTAATTCTCCAGAGCCTTCCTTCTCTTAGTCCCTCCTTCTCCCAATCCTTCCTTCTCTTCGTCCCTCCTTACCTAGATCGCTTCACACTCCCTCTTTCTCTCTCACTTCATCAAACTTTCCCTCAATCTCAGTTTTTTTTCCGATTCCTCTTTTTATTGATTCTCTTCTCTCCCGGTCACTCACCTCCTTCACCCCTTCCCTAAGTCTTCCCTTCACTCCCATGACCCTTCCTTTCCCTCCCATGACCTTTCCCTTCCCTCCCCTAACGCCTTCCCTTCCTTCCAACTCCTCCTTCCCTTACCAAAATCTTCTCCCACCCTGCTTTAGGGTAAGTGCCAGACGGCGTGGCACCCAGGGTCATCCATTACCATGAACTGCCCCTCCTTCTCACACACACACACACACACACACACACATACACAAACACTAACACATACTCACAAATACACACGCGCTCGCAAGCACATGCAAAATCACGCACGCACGCACGGACACACACATACTCACAAATACACACACCCGCAGGCACACACACAGAGGCTATAAGAACAGCCCAGTCCCAACCATTGTACAAATTATCAATAACTCGTAATTAACCAGTGTGTTCACTCCCAGTCAATCTTACCTTTTTGCACTGTTACTATGTTGAAATACCCTGTAGTATAACCCCCCCCCCCACCTAGTTATTATATATCATATCTGTATCACTTATGTTACTTGTATATTATTTGTCAATCAAGTGACCCATTCCTCAATTATGTAACTGTATATTTTAAGCCTTCCGGTTGCCATGCTCTTTCAATAAACCGTTAATTATAATAATAATATTATTATTATTATTGCCCCACACACACACACACACACACACACACACACACACACACACACACACACACACACACATCACCCTTGCACAGGACTCACAAAGACTTCATTGTATTCCTTAAGTAGCGCCAAGTGAACTAATCTTCTCAAAATAGTCTCTCAGTGTTATTCCAAAGGCGTCTTGGACATCACATCTGTGCTGTGGGTCATTCTTAGGTACGTTGTTACATCTTCACTTACGAGGGAGAAATATTTTAGGTATGAACGTTTTGAGAACTTGATACCTGGTCCACGGAACACATCACAGGTAAACACTTCAACTCCCGTTTTCTTTTAGCTCACAAAAAGGAAATCCTGAGTGTTTTAAACCATAGATAATTCCTCCATAAACCTCGTAACAGCGGTGAAAAGTCTCTCAGAAATAAACCCTGTGGTTGTGTGAAGATATTGGTGGTGGTAATGGTAGCGAGGGGGAGAGAGGATGGAGAAGGGTTTAGTGGTTTGGCGGCGACGGTGCTAGTGATGGTGGTGCTTAGTGATGGTAGTGGTGGTGCTTAGTGGTGGAGTGGTGGTGGTGCTAGTGGTGGAGTGGTGGTGGTGCTAGTGGTGGAGTGGTGGTGGTGGTGGTGGTAGTAATAGCTGTAGTAGTGGTGTTGGTGATGGTGGTAGGTTGTCTTGATAGGAATAGTGGTAGTGGAGATAGTGGTAGTATCGGTTGTGCAGGTGGTGTTATGAGTGGGATTCAGAATAGCAGTGGTGGTAGAAGTAGTAGTAGTGATGGTGGTAGTGGTGGTGATGTGGTGGAGGTTGTTGAGTGGTGGTTGTGGTGAATGTAACTGTGGCGGTGGAGGCGGTGAGGTGATGTGGTGGAGGTTGTTGAGTGGTGGTTGTGGTGAATGTAACTGTGGCGGTGGAGGCGGTGACAGCTGGGTGTAATTGTGGCGGTCACCTGGTTTGAGGCAACTACAAGGGAGGGTAGAGGGAGGGTAGAAGGAGGGTACCGGAGGAGGAGCGGGAGGGAGGGTAGAGGGAGGGTAGAGGGAGGTTAGAGGAAGGGTAGAGGGAGGTTGGAGGGAGGGTAGAGGGAGGAAGAGGAGGGTAGAGGGAGGAAGAGGAGGGTAGTCGGGGAGAGAGGTCCGGGTGAAGTCAAAAGCCTCCTGGTGGCGGCGGTACACACCAGGAGTCATTGTGGCGTTATAAACAAAGGCGGTGTGTCTCAAGGGCCAGGGTTTAGGGGCCCTGTTTTAGACGGCCAGAGCCATTATGACCCCTGTTACTCCCCCCCTCCCCCCATTCCTTGTGAGAGACCAGAGTACTATAAGGGGTGGCCAAGATGGGGGGTGCAAGGGGGAGGCAAGGGGAGGGGAGAGAGACTGGGCAAGGGGGTATTTTGAGGGAAAGGGGGGGTTGGAAGAATAAAGGGAGGAATGAGTGAAGGAGGGAGGGGGGAGGAAGAAATGAAGAAGGGGAGGTAAGGAGAGGAGAGGATATGGGAGACGTCGAGGAGGTAGGAAAGGGAGTGGAGGGGAGAAAGGGCAAAGTGAAGGGGGGCCCTACAAGTGGTGCTGCCAGTGACTGTTGCTAATTACTAAGGAATGGAGGAAGGGTGAAGGAGAGGGAGAGAAAGGAAAAGGTTGAGAGAGGCCAAAGAATGGAATGAGAGAGAGAGAGAGAGAGAGAGAGAGAGAGAGAGAGAGAGAGAGAGAGAGAGAGAGAGAGAGAAGCAAGACGGAGTTTAAGGAAGTAGTTATATAAAAAAACATTCACCCCGCCATTACAGAATCTTCATCACAACACAAAATTAAAATCCGGATTCGCTGAGAATCAAGATCCTGAAAATACCAAATTGAACACAATGGCATCTCAGAGACTTTCGAATATGAGAAACTAGAATTTTTGAAAATCTGAAATTCCCCTAAATCAAGAATCTAAAAATCTGACATCAGAATATTCGAAAAAGCTGAGAATCTGTAATCAGACTATCTGGAATCTGAGGACATGGATACCTACATATCCGAAATACCCAATGTATTCGGAATATCCTTTTATCCAGAATCACAAAGAGTCCTGACCGTCCATTCTCCCGGGTGGTGAAGGGCGGCACCGACACTACAATATATACGACCTACAGGTGGTGACGGAGACAAGAAGAAGCTATACCACTTTGTCCCGCGGGCACCTTTACATGTCGAGGGAGGAAGAAAGAGAGTTTTTTGGGTGTAAGTGTCCGCTAATATGCTAAATTACCGGAGACACACGGTCGGGGCCCCTCACTGGCAGGTAAGAGAGATGAAGAGCCTGACATGCAGAGTGGAGGTGACTGCCACGCCTTACAAAAACTCTCTCTCTCTCTCTCGTTCTCTCTTTTTTCTCTCTCTTTCTCCGCACGATGGGTACACTGGGGCAGCAACAACAATAATAATAATAATAATAATAATAATAATAATAATAATAATAATAATAATAATAATAATAATAATAATAATAATAATAATAATAATAATAATAACAAACTAAAATAGATTACAGTGATTATGATTATCTATATTTACCATTAATAATATCAATAATATTAATATTATTGTTTTAATCATTATTTTCAATACAGGTACAGTACTATGATTTCAGAAATTATTACTAATTATATTTGTATCAGTTATAGCTACTGATATTACCAATATTTGTAGTACTATTATTTTTCTCAATATTTTTATTCCTGAAACACAACAGCAGATTGTTCGTCACTGCTGAAGGGAACAATGAACCAGTGAAGGTATTTACAGCCAGACTATTGTTGTCTTAGAGTATGGCTGTCTCTGTCTGCCTGTCTATCTGTTCACCTCAGCGTCCACAAGTATCAAACGATCCTTACGAAACTTTTCAGCTGATAGGGCGAGTTGACCTATAAACTCCTGTCAAAATTGGTAAAAAAAAAAGAAAAAAAGTGATTATTAACTATTTTTCTCTATTATTCTTAGATTTTTCTTAATAAAACTAAACCCAAACCATCCATTGTAGAAGAGACACAGATTTTAACAGAGGACAAAGGTAATGTTAGTGTGATGATAGAAGTGAGAGATGGAGAGCCACTTGAGAATGAACCTTTACAATATTGTGAGGTAAAATAACTTAACGGGAAGGATGTTAAGTGCAAGAAAAAAACCTAGAAAGATTTTAAGTAAGGTAAAAATTAACAAAATAAATAATAATTAAAAAAGAAACAATTAAAAAAAGTGAAATAAAAAGTAAACATAAATGACAAAAGAATACCTTTCCTTCATTGCTCATTAGTGACTAAGTTCCCGTCCTCTCACCTGAAGCTTCTGAGACGATAAAGCCTCTTATCTTCAAAGTCTCTCTCTCTCTCTCTCTCTCTCTCTCTCTCTCTCTCTCTCTCTCTCTCTCTGTGTGTGTGTGTGTGTGTGTGTGGTCCGTCACATTCACCGCTACGAGTCAAAGCTAAAAGAGGAATATTTGTTTTTTCTTAATTAGTTTCTATTTCCTATTAACTTTCGTTCTATCTCTGGCCGTCACACTCCATTTGTTTCTCACCTGTAGCCGTCACACACCTTTTTTGTTCTCACCTGTAGCCGTCACACACCCTTTTGTTCTCACCTGTAGCCATCACACACCTTTTTTGTTCTTACCTGTAGCCGTCACACACCGTTTTTTTCTCACCTGTAGCCGTCACACACCTTTTTGTTCTCACCTGTAGCCGTCACACACCTTCTCTCCCCTATTCCTAGCCGTCAGCTCTTCTCTATCGTTATCATCACCATCCCTCTTCCTAGCCTCTATTCTTCTTATCCCTTAGTCATCCCAACAGCCACACCCACTCGCCTAGCCACCCAACCACTTTTCCACCTAACCACTCAACCACCCACTTACCAGCCCACACACTCACCCAACAAACCACCCACCCTATTCACTTACCAAACCCACCCACCCACCCACCCACTTCGTCACCTTCCCATACACCGATCCAATCTCTTACCAACCCTACAACTTACCCACCGACCCACCCACCCACCCATGCCTAAGACCAACAGGTGGAGAGGTGATGACTGGCCCACCCTCACCACTCCATCATCTTTTTATGCAAATCATTCAATCCCATTTAATAGCGTTATAAACCCTATTTTTTTTTACCTATTCCCTTCCCTATATATCACCTTTAATTACCTGTGTGAGAGGCTGATACCACCTTTACAGAGTCTACAGGTGTACATCCCATTAACTGACACACGCTAATGGGTGGGGAAATAGGTGAATTTATGGCCCTATTATTTGAAATTTAATGACTGTGGGTATTATGAAGTACTGCATCCCATTAAGTCGAATTTTGTTGGTTTAATTGCGTCTTATGCTTTGCTTATATACCCAGAGTGATGGCAACCAATCACGACTGTCGAAACGGTTTGAAGAAGTAACGGTAACCAATCACAACTATCTGAAACTGCATTAAGAGTGAAGGCAACCAATCACAACAGTTCAAGTCAGCTACGATTCTTCTCCGTCAGAGTCTAAGTGAGTGATTGAATCCGTCAGTGACTGAGTGAGTGAATGAGTAAGTGACCACTAAAAATAGCAACCTACGCTTTTAAATAAGTACGCTCCATTGTTTTAAAGGCACGCTCCATTGTTTTAAAGGTACGCTCCATTGTTTTAAAGGCACGCTCCAATGTTTTAAAGAGACATACCAATGTTTTAAAGGTACCATTGTCTTAAAGGCATACCAATATTTCAAAAAGGCGTACCATTGTTTTAAAAGCTCTCTGTAAGAAAATTGTACACTAAAGAATGTTAACCAAAGTAAACCAGAGATATTAACTATAACGTGAATGCAATTGTCTCGTCGTGTCTCGCATTATATCGCAATATCTCACTCCATCTCGTTCATGTCTCGCCTTATCTCGTCCTGCCTCACTACATCTCGTTCGTGCCTCGCCTTATGTCGTCTTGTCTCGTCTTATCTCGTTTTGTCTCGCCATGTCTTACTCTATCTTGTTTGTGTTTCCTCATGTCTCGTTTTATCTCGTTATATCCCTTTACATCTTGTCCATATCTCGCTATGTCTCGTCTGTGTCTCGCCTTATCTCACCATGTCTCACTACATCTCGTCTGCATCTCGCTATGTTTCACCCACGTCTCACTATGTCTCGTCTGTGTCTCGCCATGTCTCACTACATCTCGTCCATGTCTCGCTGGTGTCTCCCCCTTGTCTCTTCCATGTTGCCTAAATGTTGGCTTACCTTAATTTCTCAAGACTTAACTACAACAATTTACTTTAATATTTCCCTGAGGAGCAAATTTATACTCTCTCTCTCTCTCTCTCTCTCTCTCTCCGTTTTGTTGTTTTTCTCTCTCTCCTTGTTTCCCTCGCGCTCCCTCTCTCTCTAATCTTTGTCTTCCCCCCTCTTTCCTGTTTTCTTTCTCTCTTTTTCCTCCTTTCTTTCTTTCACCTTTCTCTTTCTTTCTCTCTCTCTCTCATACATAAACAACAAATTCCTGAAAAATGTTTAAACATGAATGATCGTTTTCTTTAATTTACTACAAACTATACAAATTATATTCACCATATTTCTCCTTTATTAACTACAACCGTTAAGTATCTATTCGCGCTTTCTCCCTCTGGTCTACTGTACATCACGTCACTTTTGTCGGTAAACACTCGGTACCGACAACCAAACAATAACAGGCCGAGGTCCTCCACCCAGCTAGACGAACACCTACAGGGGGGGGGGGTAACCAGAACGGCTTTCAGTCTCCCAGATAATGCGGGAAAACACTGA
>NW_024713129.1:9232227-9294727 GCF_018991925.1 Homarus americanus
TGATGTGGGGAAAATAGTCTTAGTCAGATAATTCTTAGATCTCGTTGGGTTGTATCCATATAGCCATGTTTCATAGGGATCAACAAACTGTGTTCGAGTTGTTTCATAGAAGTCAACATTTGTGTTCGGGTGTTTCATAGTGTCTTGTCCTCCCTGAAACAAAACTAACCATAAGTTCATAAAAGAGTGAATAAGGAAAATAGTGATTCTTGAGGTGGTGAGAGATCTGATCGTGTTACTTCCCACATACCAAGTTTCATTAAAATCCATTATTATTTGTTTTGGGTCACTGATTCAATTAACAGCGACTACACTATTTGATCAACTTAACAAAAGGAATTTCAAACAGCGTTCTTAACTCTCTACAATAAATAAGGAAAATACTGATTCTTGACCTCATGTGAGAGTTCATTACGTTACACCCGATAAGTTTCACCATAAGCCATCACCACTTTTCTCTCTTACCATTTCGGGTTATATGTGATTTTTTCGACCCATGCATACACACAGAAAACAAAACGTACATAACTTCCAAACTAAAACAGAAACACAATGATTCTTGACCTTACACAAGATCATGTTAGGTACAGTTTTATAGAAAGTCATAACAAAATCAGCTGTTATTTATTTAAGATGTTGTATAAAGTCTGAGGAGCACAGGGAAGCAGTAATAGGTCAAACTCCCCAAAAGACGGAGGGAAAAATACTCATTACTGGAGCTTATACGAGACGCCCACAACACATCTGTACACCAAAAGACTCAGGAATCGAGTTGAATCTATTCTCGAAATATTACCTTCACTGTCTCACGGAAGGACGGACTGGCAGACGGACAGACACGGGAAGACGGGTGGGTAGATGGACAGACACGGAAGCGGGTGGGTAGACGGACGAAATCACTGTGAAGGACGTGCGGGTAAAATGGACAGACACACGGAGGATGGACGGACACCATTATCAAGTCCTTCTGCAGCGACTTCGGACCAATAACAGAGTAATAACAACAGTTCACAACACACACACATGCAGCAATAACAAACACCTTACCCACCACTAACTTCACTGCACTCAGTTGTTGCTCTGCCACCTGTAGTCTCTCAGGCAGGTTGAGGACTCTTGAAAGTTGCCATTGAGGTAATAAAGAGGCAATTAGTCGCAGGCTCGTCAAAGGTTGATAAACCAACTGACATAAAAATGTTTTTGTACAGCTTAATTTTACCTTAAGGTCAGATCAGGTCAGGCCACAATGCAATTATTTTAAAACTTAAGGGATGATCTTGTCTTCAATAATCATAATTTAGAAGGTTAAGGGTCATGTGTATTCTTCTTTGTCATCGTTTCCGCTTTATTTTCTTCGTCAGTTAACATAATGACAATATCGTCATCACTAATATTATTATTAATGGTTGAAAGTTGTGCCACACATGATGGACTCGATACAAGTTACTCAATACATTAAATACGATACCACGCACACACACCCACACATCTATATATATATATATATATATATATATATATATATATATATATATATATATATATATATATATATATATATATATATATATATACAAACTAATTACTAAGCTTCTTACAACACTGGCGATAGAACTGTCAGTTGAGTATTAACATTCTCTGGGCTGGTAATTACATACACTGTCAACCCACCAGGCCTGGAGGTCACGACAATACGGGTGATGTGTGTGTTGACGGCAGCGTGTCAGGCCCTCAGATGGGTCCAGTGTTGTAGTGTTGTTGTGACACACGCCCTCTGTTGGAGACTTGCTTGCTCAATTGGAAGGCATGATGGTGCGAGTATTATCCCTGTTAACAACAATCATAAGCACAGGCCAGGGCAACAAGGGTCAACCTCACTACGGGCACACACTGTCTCAGGAGTATTAGAGAGTAAATAAATAGCCTGATAATGTATACTATACCTCACTTATCCTACACCACCTCCTTCCCTCACTATCTTACACCGCCACTCCCTCCACACTTACCCCTACACCTCTCCCTCTCTCCACACCGCCCTCCCTCCCACACTTTTCCCCACCTCTCCCTCTCTCACACCTCCCTCCCTCCCACTTACCCTACACCTCTCCCCTCTCTCACACCTCCCTCCCTACACTTACCTACACCTCTCCCCTCTCTCCCTCCCTCCCTCACACTTACCCTACACCTCTCCCTCTCTCACACCTCCCTCCCTCACACCCACCCTACACCTCTCCCCTCTCTCCCTCATACTTACCCTACACCTCTCCCTCTCTCCACCTCCCTCCTCACACTTACTACACCTCTCCCTCTCACACCTCCCTCCCTCACACTTACCCTACACCTCTCCCTCTCTCACACCGCCCTCCCTCACACTTACCTACACCTCTCCTCTCTCACACCTCCGCCCTCCACACTTACCCTACACCTCCCCCTCTCTCACACCGCCCTCCCCTCACACACTTACCCTACACCTCTCCCCTCTCTCCACACCTCCCTCCCTCACACTTACCCTACACCTCTCCCTCTCACACCTCCCTCCCTACACTTGCCTACACCTCTCCTCTCTCACCTCCCTCCCTCACACTTACCCTACACCTCTTTCCCTCTCTCTCACACCTCCCCTCCCCTCACACTTGCCTACACACTCTCCCTCTCTCTCCCTCATACTTTTCACCCTACACCTACTCCCTCTCTCACACCTCCCTCCCTCACACTTACCCTACACCTCTCCCTCTCTCACTTTTACCTCCCTCCCTCACACTTACCCTACACCTCTCCCTCTCTCACCGCCCTCCCTCACACTTACCCTACACCTCTCCTCTCTCACACCTCCCGCCCTCACACTTGCCCTACACCTCTCCCCTCTCTCACACCGCCACTCCCTCACGCACCCCCACCCACACCTCTCCTCTCTCACACCTCCCTCCCTCACACTTACCTACACCTCTCCCCTCTCTCACACCGCCCTCCCTCACACTTACCTACACCTCTCCCTCTCTCACACCTCCCTCCCCTCACACTTACCCTACCTCTCCCTCTCTCCTCACCACCGCCCTCCCCTCACACTTACCTACACCTCTCCCTCTCTCACACCTCCCTCCCTCACACTTACCCAACACCTCTCCCTCTCTCCAACACCGCCCTCCCTCACACTTACCTACACCTCTCCCTCTCTCACACCTCCCTCCCTCCACACTTACCCTCCCCTCTCCCTCTCCACACCTACCTCCCTCACACTTACCCTACACCTCCCCTCCTCTCACACCTCCACTCCCTCACACTTGCCCAACACCTCTCCCTCTCTCTGCGCCCTCCCTCACACTTACCCTACACCTCTCCCTCTCTCCACCTCCCTCCCTCACACTTACCCAACACCTCCTCCCTCTCTCACCACCGCCACCTCCCTCACACTTACCCTACACTTCTCCTCTCTCACACCTCCCTCCCTCCCACACTTACCCCTACACCTCTCCCCTCTCTCCACCTACCTCCCTCACACTTACCCTACACCTCTCCCTCTCTCCCACACCTCCCTCCCTCACACTTACCCAACACCTCTCCCTCTCTCCACACCGCCCTCCCTCACACTTACCCTACACCTCTCCCTCTCTCACCTCCTCCTCCACACTTACCCTACACTCTTCCTCTCTCACACCTCCCTCCCTCACACTTACCCTACACCTCTCCCTCTCTCACCTTCCCTCAGTTACATGTGTAAGACGACACAAACATCAGCTCAATTGTTGCCAAGGTGAGGGGTCCCGAGGGGGCAAGTGAGGACAGTGTCGGGTACTGAGGGGAAATGTGAGGTGAGGGAAGATGTGGAAGGGGAGAAGAAAGGGGAAGAGAGAGGTGAAGAGGGCCAAGAGATGAGGGTGATTATTATTATTATTACTTTATATTTATTATTATTATTATTATTATTATTATTATTATTATTATTATTATTATTATTATTATTATTATAGTTATTTTTATCGTATTTCTGCTGTTTTAGTCCTTAGGGTAATTATTACTTTTATCACTACTATTATTACTATTATTAATAAACAAATCCATAAGACAAAATCATATTATTATTGATCTATCGGTTAAAAACTGTGATGCTAAAAAGACCATAAGCTGAGTTACTGAGGAACACCTGGCATCAACAAGCAAGGGCGCAGGAGGAAAATTCTATCAGGCAGTCAGTCAGTCAAGAAGAGTATTTATCAAGCTGATTTATATGGTACATTTTTTCTCAGTTTTTCACATCTTTCTCTACAGTATTAAGTGACTGAAACCAAATATAAACATAGACTCCTCAGGTGGTGTGATTCTCTTACTCTTATTAGTGTTAACGTCTCTAAAAGCCACTGGGCATCATGCTATCCTCTCATTAACGCACACCGTCTCTTCCTTGTTGTCTACTCCGCCAGCTAATTACTTCTCGTGCTTCCTTCTATCTCCTCCTTGGTCCCCCTTTCTTCCTTCTATCATCCATCTCTTCCTCCTATCATCCATCTCTTCCTTGCTCTTCCTTTCTTCCTGCTATCACACCTCCCTCTCTCCATTCTCTCACCCTTCCCTCTCTCCATTCTCTCACCCTTCCCTCTCTCCATTCTCTCACCCTTCTCTCTCTCCATTCTCTCACCCTTCCCTCTCTCCCAGCCCCTTCTCACACCTCCCTCTCTCCCTCTCTTCTCACCCCCTTCCCTCTCTCCTTTCTCACCCCTCCCTCTCTCTCCATTCTCACACCTCCCTCTCCCTTCTTCACCCCTTCCCCTCTCTCCATCTCACACCTCCTCTCTCCCTTTCTCTCACCCTTCCCCTCTCTCCCTTCTTCACCCCTTCCCTCTCTCCATTCTTTCCTCACACCTCCTCTCTCTCCCCCTCTCTCAATTCTTCCCCTCTCTCCTCTCTCTCAATCTCTTCCCTCTCTCTCCACTCTCTCACACTTCCCTCTCTCCCTTCTTCTCACCCTCTCCTCTCCCCTTCTTCACACCTCCTCTCCATTCACATTTCCACACACCTCCTCTCTCCAGTCTCTCACATCTCCTTCTCTCCATTCTCTCACACCTCCCTCTCTCCATTCTCTCACACTTCCCTCTCTCCATTCTCTCACACTTCCCTCTCTCCATTCTCTCACACTTCCCTCTCTCCATTCTCTCACACTTCCCTCTCTCCATTCTCTCACATTCTCTCCATTAGATGGAGGTTTCATATCAAATGGACCCTCGATATAACGCACTTTCAACTCAAAATCCTTCGTTATATAGAGGTTTCACAACAAATGAACCCTCGATATAACGGACTTTTTTCTCCATATAGTCCATTATATCAAGGTTTCACCGGATTTAAAAGTATACTAACATAGCCACTATAGAGAGCAAGGGAAGAAGGTCTGTTAAGCAAGGTATACACTATTCACGAGACGGGTTTTAATTACTACTAATCAATAAGCGTTAATTAACCGAGCTAATTAGCCTCGTCGTGGCGTCCTCAACATATTCTTGTGATATGAGGGAAGACGAGACGACACCCTCACGGTTTCTTTATGGTAAATGGACAAAAGAAAATGAATAAATAAAGAACGAAAGAGATAATGAAAATTAATTAGTAATGACTCGAGGAATAATAAAAATAATAAATAATAATAATAAAAAACAATAATAAAAACAAATAATAATAATAATAATAATAATAATAATAATAATAATAATAATAATAATAATAATAATAATAATAATAATAATAATAATGATAAAAAACACATTAAAATATGAGCAAAAAACTATACAAAAAGAGAAACCTTTTTACCATAGTATTTCGGTCGCTTGTGTGTCCAAATTTCATCGTCTTATACCCAAAACTGCAGGAGATATCGCCTAGAGCTGCAACAAGCAGTATAAAAAACTAACAACTAAAAGAAACAATCGCTAAATATCCCTTATACCCCCCCCCCACACCCCTTCCCGCAACCTCCTTTCGGACCTCATACAGTACACCCTCAGGCCACGCACTTCACTACGCACCCCTCCTCAGGCCACGCACTTCACTACGCACCCCTCCTCAGGCCACGCACTTCCAGGGGCCCCGCGCTCTCCTAGTTAGCCGTTCTACAGTTCAAATGCAATACACAAACTAGTTAATAAAGACTGTGCTGATTGGAAACATTTTAGTGAAAGACTAAAATCTCATGAGTCATCAAATGAACACTTATTTAACTATAGATACACACACATGTTACAAGAGTTTAGTAAGGAACATTGGCGATCGGTTCTAACACGTATTATAGCAGCTGTTGCAGTACCTAGCTGATCACAACTCGACTCTGGACAAGTCATCGAGTGTTGGAAATTTTCACGATATTGACGAAGCTGAGTTGTTTTTAGAGCTTAGAGTACTACGAGAACACATTCCCATAGAAACCAAAAAGCACTTCAAGTCTATCAGTACTGAGGCGCTGGAACAGGAAACAAGCTGTTCTCGGGTCCCTGGTTACTGTATATCATAACCTGGAACCTATAGTAGTTTATGCCTACAGAGAGTGAGGTTCTGATCCTATTGAGTAAATATATTCAGATCCCTTATATTTGACAGTCTTATTGACTTCTTTGTGATCAACAGTACCGTCAGCTGGCACAAATGCAAATAAAGATTGAAATCAGGCAAGTTAACATTCTTACAAACCCTATGTTCGTAGGGTCAGTTACATCTAGCCATAGTGATGTTTTTGTCCATTCAATAATGATAATAAATTCATGACGAAAGTTTTATTATAAGTTAATCTTTATATTGACTTTGCTAATGTGCACAGGTCACAGTCTCATCTGTCCGTGTTGGTTTAGTAACGACTGTCAGGTGACCCAGCCAAAAGCAAGGGTTTTTGGTCCAATTATCTCTATCGAATCAAGAAAATATTATTATTTGGAATTATCCTTTTGTTAATTATTATGACTAATATTATTATTGGTATCATTATTATTTTTAACTATTTCTTCTATGAGCTGGCAGAGCCGTATTGCCTTCTATGGTGACTATCACTACGGGATGTTAGTGAAGTAAAAAATAATATTAAAACAGGAATGCGGGGTAACGATCCCTGTACCTCTCGTATGGTTAGCGAGCTCACTCCTGGGGTTACTAAAGTATGGATCCCCGCACTTGAAGACGCAATGAGGAAGGGACGCACTTCACGACCCACCTAAAGACGCAATGAGTTAGAAAAGGTGTGCAGAACAAGTAAGACGAACGGGAGAATAAGACGACGCCACAAGCTACACTACACCATAAAGGTCACACGTTTGACCACGGTTGAAAATTGATCACAGTTGAAAATACCGAGTTGTGAATCTTTTAGTGAGGATGGTTTGACGCGAGGCCAGGATGGATGACCTCAATGGGCAGGATTGATGATCAGCTAATGGGGAGGGATTGACTGAAACCGTATGTTGAGGGAGGGAGTGAGGAGGGGAAGGAGGGGTGGTGCGCAGGGTATAGATGGAGGGATAAGAGAAGAGCAGGGAGGGAGGGAGGGGAAGGTGTGAGGGAGATGAGGGAAGGTGTGAAGGGAAGGTGTGAGGGAGATGAGGGAAGGTGTAAGGGAGGCGAGTGGTAAGTGATGGAAGGTGGAAGATAAGGTGAGAAAAGGTATGGGGGTGGGGGTGATTAGGAGGGAGTGATTGTGTGTGTATGAAGAAGGGGGAAGCAAAGGGTGAAGGAGACAAGGGATAAAGGGAGACAAGGGTGGAGACACAGGTGAGGGAACAAAAGGGTGATGGGGGCAAAGGGTGAGGAGGTAAGGGGTGGAAGCAGACAGGGGTGAGTAGAACAAGGTGATAGGGACAAGGGGTGAGGGAGGTAGGGGTGGGGAGGTAGGGGTGAAGGAGGTAAGGGGAATTTGGGGAGACAGAGGGTGGGGAGACAGGGGGTGGGGAGACAGGGGGGTAAGAAGACAGGGGTGATAGGGACAGGGGTGGGGGAGGAAGGGGTGGAAGCAGACAGGGGTAGGGGAGACAGGGTGGGGGACAGGGGGTGAGGGAGACAGGGGGTGAGGGAGACATGGGGAGAAGTTGGGAGAGATAAGTTAGAACTCCCACTGAGAAAAACTTGAACTTCAGAGTCTGGGTGACCTGAGATTGGGGCACAGACTGACCAAAGATTAGGACTCAACATAATCTGAGATTGGGGCCCAATCTGATCTGATTGGAGCCCAGTCGAAATGAGATCTAAGGAGAATCTAATCAAAATGGCCTTAACTCCTAATCAAGACTTATTTAATGGTTAAGGTTAGGTTAGGTTAGGTTAGGTTAGGTTAGGTTAGGTTAGGTTAGATTAGATTAAATTGAGGCTGTGGAGGATTGATGTCTGAGAGAAGCAATGGTACCCGGGAGGACTGGAGCCTATGAGAACAACTTAATGTGACTTGTTCAAACACTAGATCCCATGTGCCTAATCCCTCCCTGACCCCCATCCTGACCTCTCCATAACCCCTACCTGACCATCTCCGGACCCGCTCCCCTGACCCCCACCTCCGCCCTCACCCCCTTCTTCTCCCCTCCCCCTTAACCATAACTTTAAACACCCTTGAGAATATATACGAATTAAAATTATACAACTTTTAAGGATACGTGAAGCCTAAATGGATATACAACTGAAAAAACGACTAAAAATACCTAAACTGAACATCATTACAGGTCATAGTTCACTTGTTCACCCTTTCTGTATGTCACGTATGATAATTACCTCACTGTAACAGGTAGATAATTTAACGTAATATTTCTTGAAGTGTAAAATTTTGAATAAATATAAAAATTATTTAAATCGTCTTCCCATAGGTTTATTTTTTTAATATATTCCGATTTATTCCAAATATATTAAGTGAAAAAAATATTGATAAAAGAAAATCAACTATACTGTAAATACAGAAATAAATAAGATCGTATTTCTATAATTCCAAAACTTTGTGAAAATATTCTAATTATTCAGATCATGACAGATAAAAAACACTCAATTCGTTTTTCTTGACAAACCCAGGTGTGTTGCGTATACTAATGAGCTAATTATAATAAATTCAACGTATCTTACCTGTATAAGCGTCACCAGGTGGGAGCTTCATTAATGAGACTACCTGAAAAGAGAAATCATATATGTATGTTAACTAATAATAATACCAGTAATAACAACAACAACAACAACAACAACAACAACAATAATAATAATAATAATAATAATAATAATAATAATAATAATAATAATAATAATAATAATAATAATAACAACACAACAAAAACAATAACAATAACAACAACAGTAAAAACAACATAAAAACACTAATAACCAATACACAGAAACAAACAACAACAATAACAACAATAATTACACCTTCACTACGAGACAACTTTAACAAAACTCGAATTTCACGTTTTTGTTTTTTTTTCGTCGAAGGAAATCATTTGGTACTATCACCGGGCAACCCACGACACACACAAAAGAGAAAAAGAGAGAGAGAGAGAGAGAGAGAGAGAGAGAGAGAGAGAGAGAGAGAGAGAGAGAGAGAGAGTGTGTGTGTGTGTGTGTTCGTATTCCTGAAAATTCTCAACCTTAACTTCGGCAATTTATTTTATTTTCTCGTAAGTGTTTGTGAGGATCTATCTAACTCACTTAACTTACGACACAGAAGAGGAGTTTTGAAATATATATATAAATCGTAAGTAAAAAAATTTCCTCTTCATTGCATGTGAGAACGTAGGTGTCTCGGTTAAGTTACGAACAATATGACAGATTCTCAGAGACAGGAGAGATAGGGAGATAATGAAAGAGACTATGGGAGATACTAGAAAGGACAGAGAGAGATTGAGAGAGGCTGGGGAAGAGAGAGGGAAACACAGGGTAGGACTGAACGAGGCAGGAAGAGACTTGGGGGAGACAGAGAGACTGGGAGACAAAATCAATCCCCTCAGACTAGTGACATTTCAGTCCGAACTTAAGAGAGATATTAACCATTTAGAAGTTCTACGTTTAAGCATAAAATCTCCCTGTGTGTGTGTGAGAGAGAGAGAGAGAGAGAGAGAGAGAGAGAGAGAGAGTAATTTGGGGAGTGAGTGGGGAAGAGAAAAAAGCTACCATCTTTTGATCTTTTCTTATCCACTCTCTCTCTCTCTTCCCTCTCTAAACATCAATTTTCCGTCACTTCTTCCTTTATCGCCTCCTCCTCCACCTCTTTTTCTGTCTCCTCTTCTCATCTTTTGCTTTTTCTTCCCTCCTTACTTCCTCGCTTCCTCCTCTTCCACCCTCCTTCTCTTCATCTTCATTCCATCCACTTACTCTCAACCCCACTCATTCCAACTGCTCCACATCCATTCCTCTCTTCCTTCCCCTTCCTTCTTCCTCCTCCACGCCCACCCACCCACACCCCTCACTCAATCTTCCTCCTCTCCACACCCCCGGACCCACCTCACCCATTACCTCCCTCTTCCTCTTCCACCTCCTCACCCACCCACCTCACTCATTCCTCCTCCACCTGCCACTCAACTCCACCCTCCTCCTCTTCCTCCACCTGCCACCAACCCACCCCTCACTCAATCCTCATCCTCCGACTCCTCTTTCACTCCCCACCCACTCTACCCACCCCCTCACTACACTACTCCCCTCACCCCCACCAAACATCTTAAGTGTATCACAGAGGATGTAAAGGTCGAAGATACGCATCAGAGGCTGTCATCATCTTAATGTTCTCCTTGTCGCCGCTGTCACCTGTCCAAGATGGTTATCACAGGTAGTCTGGATGCTATCTTTATTATCGCAGCCTCTTATGCCATCTTTATTGTCATCTTTACCTCACATACCAATTTATTGTTATCTCCGCCTTATATACTGTTTTTATTGCTTTATTCGCTTCTCTTATTACTTTATCGTGATCTGTGCCTGTCATACCATCTTTATTATTATGCTATTTTTGTTACATTCTTAAACGCTATAATAATAATAATAATAATAATAATAATAATAATAATAATAATAATAATAATAATAATAATAAACACGTTGATTTGACTCCCACAAGTGATGACGTCATTAATGTAAACAGAGACAGGTAGGTACTGTCTATATGTACAGGTAATAAAGAGTGATCAACAGGTGGTGACGGTGTTATAGAGGTGGTTCCTTAGCTTAAATGTGTACAGTATATAAACAACAATCTATCTAGCCATATACACATAACAATTTAGCCACATAAACTTATTAATAGTACTTTAACCTGAATATAAATTGATATTACGTAAAAACAAGTTAATTTCTCACTGGATCTTAACCCAAACGACAGCACATACTGTATGCACCTAAGAACTCCTTATACTACACAATGGCAGCACCTTAACTCAAACGACAACACAAATGCACTCAAGAACTCCTTATACTACACAATGGCGGCACCTTAACTCAAACGACAACACAAATGCACTCAAGAACTCCTTATACTACACAATGGTGGCACCTTAACTCAAACGACAACACAAATGCACTCAAGAACTCCATATACTACACAATGGCGGCACCTTAACTCAAACGACAACACAAATGCACTCAATAACTCCTTATACTACACAATGGCGGCACCTTAACTCAAACGACAACACAAATGCACTCAAGAACTCCTTATACTACACAATGGCGGCACCTTAACTCAAACGACAACACAAATGCACCTAAAAACCACACAACTCAGACACACACACACAGAAATGGCGTCGGTCTGCTGCATAATCATCCCCAGCACAAAGTACACACTACGCCGCATTAATCTCGCCTTTCATCTGTCTCTCGCCATCACAGCACCTTTATCATCGTCATCTCTTCCTCCCCTACCCATCTCCCATAACCCCTCCCCATCTCCCCTACCCCTATCTCCCCCCACCCGCCTTTCATCTACGAAGCATCTCTCCTCTTTTTTATCTTCATCAGTAGTCTTGATAAACTAGAGAGATAATCGCCATGTGTGTGTGTGTGTGTGTGTACTTTGGTGAGTGGTGTGTGTGTATGTATGTATGTATGTATGTATGTATGTATGTATGTATGTATGTATGTCAATGGGATGATTTCACTTAATATATGGTTGTATATTAGGGATTTTTTTTTACTTTCCTGTACATCCACCTGTAACTCTTCCTCTACCTGTAACTCTTCCTCTACCTGTAACTCTTCCTCTACCTGTAACTCTTCCTCCACCTGTAACTCTTCCTCTACCTGTAACGCTTTCCTCTACCTGTAACTCTTCCTCCACCTGTAACTCCCTCTCCTCCACCTGTAACTCTTCCCTTCACCTGTAACTCTTCCCTCCACCTGTAACCCCCACTCCACCTGTAACTCTTCCCTCCACCTGTAACTCTATCTCCACCCGTGTAACTCTACCTCCACCTGTAACTCTTTCCTACCTGCAACTCTTTCTACCTGTGTAACTCTACCTCTGCCTGTAACCTCTCTTCTACTACCTGTAACTCTTCCTCCACCTGTAACTCTTCTGCTACCTGTAACTCTTCCCCTACCTGTAACTCTTTCACCTGTTACTCTTCTTCCACCTGTAACTCTTCCTCTACCTGTAACTCTTCCTCCGTCTGTAACTCTTCCTCTACCTGTAACTCTTCCTCCGCCTGTAACTCTTCCTCTACCTATAACTCTTCTTTCACCTGTAACTCTTTCTCTACCTGTTACTCTTCTTCCACCTGTAACTCTTCCTCTACCTGTAACTCTTCCTCTACCTGTAACTCTTCTTCTACCTGTAACTCTTCCTCTACCTGTAACTCTACCTCTACCTGCAACTCTTCTTCCACGTGTAACTCTTCCTCCACCTGTAACTCTTCCTCCACCTGTAACTCTTGTACTACCTGTAACTCTTCCTCTACCTGTAACTCTTCTTCTACCTGTAACTCTTCCTCTACCTGTAACTCTTCTTCGACCTGTAACTCTTCCTCTACCTGTAACTCTACCTCTACCTGCAACTCTTCTTCCATGTGTAACTCTTCCTATACCTGTAACTCTTCCTCCACCTGTAACTCTTCTACTACCTGTAACTCTTCTTCTACCTGTAACTCTTCTTCTACCTGTAACTCTTCCTCTACCTGTAACTCTACCTCTACCTGTAACTCTTCTTCCACCTGTAACTCTTCCACCACCTGTAACTCTACCTCTAACTCTTCCTCTACCTCTAACTGTCTGTATCTAATTCTGCCTGGAATTCTACCTCTACCTTCCTCTCCCTGTAACTCTAACTCTACCTGTATCTACCTGTATTTACCTGTAACTCTACCTTTAACGCTACCTGTATTTACCTGTAACTCTACCTTTAACTCAACCTCTACCTGTAATCTAACGGAAAGGACGTGATCTTATACGATATCTTACGATCATCTGTGAGTCCTACCATTGTGGTAGCGTCTTAAGATATAATAAAGGCGATGTTTGGCCATTATCACCTATTAGCGCCATAAAGGTTAAGAGGAGAGAGCCAGTCAGACCTTTGTATTGGTGTTATTTCTACCTTGGTGTAGATTAAGGTACCAATTTGTATTCATTTGCTGTATTTATGTTGTAGGAATATTACAGGTAAAAGTGGGGGGGGGAGCAGGTAGAAGGTTACGAGAGAGAGAGAGAGAGAGAGACATTAGCACCTTGGATGGCCCTCATAAGCCGGCCCTGGCATCGACTAATAGCACTATAATGCCCCAATTGGATAAGGTGGATGTGTGGCCGCTCTCACGCCTTTGTCGAGCTGCCAGGAATAACCACTCAAGTCTCAGGAAGATATTGACTCCATTTTCACCCAAGCGGAAGTTATTACACCAACACTGACTCTCATACCTCGAGTCTCAGGGCGATATCGACGCCATTTTCATCATTGCGTCAAAAATTCACGGTACAGTCTCAGTGTAAAATTGACGTCATTTTAATTCAACAAGATAATACAAACATAAAGTCTCACTCCAAAATTCTCAAAACTATTTACGTATTTTTTCCCATAACATAAGAGAAAGCATTTATTTCCGGTCGAGTCTCTGAGAAATTTCCACGTCATAATAACTACAGCTGAAAGAATCACAGTCACTTTAAATTCCACGTTGGGTTCAAATTCTATAAGTCCCGTAATTGTTCCAAGGACTAAAAATATAACACTATATTATCAGGGTATAGTCTCAACGCGATGCTAACGACATATTAGACTTATGACAAACACAACATTACGGGATTCGCAAAAAAAAAAAAAAATAATAATAATAATATCCTCATCAAGATATTCACACCCACATATGTAAAACGCACTCAACATATACAACACACTTAATTACACTTATGCAACATATTATGCAACACACTGGACCATTATTGCATCGACATCAATGGTGTTAGGGTTGCAATATTTAAGATTATTACTTGGTTCAGGATTTTAATTGAACTGAACTCAGCAGACATTGTCACAAGTTATCTGGTGTGTGAGGAGAGAGAGAGAGAGAGAGAGAGAGAGAGAGAGAGAGAGAGAGAGAGAGAGAGAGAGAGAGAGGTAGGTAGAAGGAGAAAGAGATGGGAGAGGTGAGGGGAGAGAGGGGAAAGAGAGAATGAGACAGGAGAGAGAGAGAGAGAGAGAGAGAGAGAGAGAGAGAGAGAGAGAGAGAGAGAGAGAGAGAGAGAGAGAGATAAAATGAGAGAAAATAGAGAGAAACTAAGCGAGAGAGACAGTAAAGAAGAGAGAGAGAGAGAGAGAGAGAGAGAGAGAGAGAGATTATTTACAACACGAGACAAGAAAAGGTTAAAAACAGCCATACATTCTTTCTCGACGGCCGTCAATCATACCATAAGGATGGAAATCTTTGTAGCTAACTGGCACAGCTTGACCTTTATGGCACAGAACCGCTATTAAGATCAGAATTTGTGACCTCCCACTTTTAGCTGCACTCATCTGAACACGGCCGCTTATAGACACGTCACAGGTATTATGTATTGGACGGTCAGATTCAGAGGACTCGTTCATTGAAAATCGCCTGTTTTAGACAATCTACTTTTGGATGCGTTTCTAAATGGGTGTATTCCTGAACTGGTGATTATTATTATTTTTGTTATTTTTTGTTTTTATTAATAGTATTGTTGGTAATATCACTGTTGTAAGAATTTTGTTTCTATTATTATTATTATTATTATTATTATTATTATAAAAAAACGTTCTTAAATCCCCATATACTAAAAACTAAATTACTAATGCAAATCCCCAAGAATCCAGAATCCGTATTCACTGACGTAAACATTTGGTGGTGGTGGTGGTGGTGGTGTTGGGTTCTCAGCAGTGTTGTGTTATGAAGGTGGACGAACACATGTCTGGACGACCGGCTGTGTTTATGTCCCGCCCAGCCAGCCCTCACACACCCACCACGCACTCTTAATTCAACCCCGCACGCACACGGTCATGAGCCTATCTTAGTTCTCTTGTAGTCTTTATGGAGCGAGCTTAACCTGGGGTTCTGGGGCGGGTACTGGGAGTTCTATCAGTTCTAAGGAGGTGATTTCAGCTGGGATTCTACATGTTTTTGTTGATAAGGATTCTCTTCTGTGGTTCTGGGGGCTTGGGGTAACTTTGGGGTTTCCGAGGTTCTTAAGTGGGGTTTGCGGTTTTTCTTAGGTGTCATGGGGTTCTAGCCGAGATGTTAGCTTTGGAAGGAATCGCAGCTGTGGTTCTCAAGGTCTACATAAGCTATGTGAAGGAATTCCGCGGATTTTCTTAGCTTTCATACTATATATGGAGATTCCGTGACCTTATTAGCTGCCATAAACCTTCAGCTAATGAGGCTCTTGATACTTTTTAGGCATTCTAAGATTTCTAAGCTCCAGCTAAAGTACCCTCTATTTCTCATAGCTTTCTTGTAGCTCTAGCTAAATGAGGGAGGGATGCTTCAGTAATTAAATAATTTCACAAATTCCAACTGGTCCCTTAAAAGCTCTCCAAAGGCCTCACCAAACCTTTCCCCGGACTGTTAGCACGCACGGGACCAGAGCTAAGTGTCCTTGGTCTGCTAGCTGGCATGGACGGATCCTTACCTCACAAAATCGTGTTAACTTTCATGATCCCATAACCTGTACATAACCCACTTTAACGAGGGACATTGATATCACCTAGTGGACGTAAACAGCTGTTAGATGATACGACTCTAGTTTATTTATACAGAAATTGTTGTGCTCATACTCAGCCGCATGTATGTTATTATTATTATTATTAACATGTGAACAAAATCACAAAACGAACGCACGCACACACACACAAAGCAGGAGGGGATAGCGGGTGTGTTCAACAGACGAGCGTGAAATTCGATACCTCACCAGGGACCGTCAGTCACTGTGAAGGTGGCGAGCAACAGCCAGCAGCGGGTGGCCGACCCAATTATTGATGTTGAGATACTTGTCACTGCCTGGTGTGTGTGTGTGTGTCTGTGTGTGTCTGTCACGCCTGTTGATGTGTTCACCACCCACCCATCTCCCTCCCTGTTTAACTCTCCCTCTTCCTTCTCCTCTCTCATTTGTTTGTTTTTTCATCCCTTCCTCTCTCTCTCATCACCACCTACCTACCTACCTCTCTCTCTTTTCCAGCTCCCTCCTTCTCACACCCACCTTTATCAACCTCCTTCACCTCCTCACTACCTAATCACCTCCCTGTCTCCCTCCTCCTCACAACCCACATCTCTTCCTCCTTCCCTCCTCCTCCTCACCCACCACCTCCCTCTTTCAATAACTAGGCGTCCACTCTACAAGCCCAACTATTTGCTTTAATCGCAGCCATCACACTTGTAGGACTCACAGCCACAGACAGTCTAACCTAGCCTAGCCTAGCCTAGCCTAGCCTAGCCTAGCCTAGCCTAGCCTAACCTAACCTAACCTAACCTAACCTAACCCTCACTACTTGCTCTTGACACCCTCAACTCAAAAGTGTCACACAATTGTTTCTGAAGTTAAACAACACAACTATGCGAGCCTTGGTGATGGAGGGATTAAGATCAAGTTGTTTTGGATTCCTTCTAACATACTATATAGGCCTCTGAGACCATGGCAGAGTTGATACCTTAACTAAACTTGTACCTAATAAAGAACCTCCTGAGTGTGATCTAGGATTGTTAAACAGAACCTTAAAACTATAACCAGGATAGAAGTTGTTAATGATTGTGAAGGAAATATACAGTAGTAGTTAAATCTGAAGAGGAACTATAGTGACTCCATTGTTTACCATGATGAGATGTATTAAATAAAACATATAAGGAGCAAGTAATAAGAAAAGTAGATAACAATTTACCGCTTAAGTAAGGTTAGTTATATAAGAACCTCTGTCACGTTGTCCCTCTTGCTGATGATGTGAGGGAAATAAAACGGTCAGTGTGTGGCCAGACATATAGCCGCACACACACACACACACACACACACACACACACACACACACACACACACACACACACACCGTCCTCGACTGTAAGAAAGAAGAACCTCATAGGAACAGGACCAAGAATACTGTGTGTGTTTGTGCAATGGTGCAAAACTTTATTGGTGATGGGAAGATAAGAGTTATCTAAACACTGTATCCACACTTTGCATCGAGAAGATAAATATGGCGAAGGAGAGTGGGAGGAGGAGGAGGAGGAGGAGGAGGAGGAGGAGGAGGAGGAGGAGGAGGAGGAGGAGGAGGAGGAGGAGGAGGAGGAGGAGGAGGAGGAGGAGGAGGAGGAGGAGGAGGAGGAGGAGCGGAGAGGAGGTGAGGGGCATTGTTTATGGCCATGGCCGTACATAGACCAAGAGATGATAAAAGAAAAATTACCGGAGAGAAAGGAGGATGAGGAGAGAAATTGAGGTAATGTGAGGAAGAAGAAGAAGAAGGCGCGGAGGAGTGCGTGAGGAAGGGAGGAAGAGGACGAGCAGAAATACACACCCCAGAATGGAAAAGCGAGGAAAAAGGGAAAGGAATGAAATGAGGACAGAAAGGTAGTAATAAAGGAAAGGTAAGGGAAGGAAGGAGAGAGAAACAGAGCGAAGGACAAGAAAAGTAAGGAGGGAAGAAAGGAGAGGGAGGAAGGGAGGGAAGAAAAGAGGGAGAGGGGAGGGAGGCAGGCGGGGAGGGAATGAAAGAGGGAAGAAATGAGGAAGTAGGGCGGGTCAGGCAAGCAAGCAGTGACACCAATAGCGACACCGACAGCAACAAGCAAGAGTGGGAACCCCCCCCACCCCCTCCCACACCACCAGGGCGGTATTTACCTGTGGGGTCACAAACAACGTGAGCGTCAATGCAGAGTGTGGCGGTGTTGTGTGCGGCGCCTCGATAAATCTGTTAGTGGGATATTTGATACTGCTGGTCCCTGCGGCGCCCGACACCACCTGCCTTAAATATTCACCCAGGTATTTCTGCTGCTGTCCTCACTTACTACTACTGCTGGTGGTGGTGGTGGTGAGTTACGAGGTGGGTGTCGCCCTCCTTATGACTACTGTGTGTGTGCGGGTGCGGGTGTGTCACGACTAGTGTACTGGTTCACCTGGTGTAATCTGACTGTACAAAATGTCCAGAACTAATGATAAGCTCAAACAGATTGAAGGACAGTCCGGTCAGGTGATGTTATGACGAAACATTATGTCTACCTGTACCTTTATGTCTGTCTACCCATCTGTCTGTCTGTCTATTTAATTGTTTAACTTCATATACCTATCCATCTTTATCTTTACCCATATATCTGCCTATATTGGTCTATTTATGTAACTATATTTATCTATCTATACAAATATCTTCGTGTATCTATTTCTATATTCATCTATTATGACTATCGTTACCCATCTATGATCATTTCTATCCATGGAACCAAAGAACCATGAACCAAGAACAACGCAACAACGGAACCAATGAACCGTGGAACCCAAGGACCACGAATCATTAACGAGTAAAACCATGACTCATAGACCCAAGGAACAATGAACCGAAGAATCATGAACCGCTGAACCAGTGAGGACCACGGAACCAACGATCACGACACCATAGAACCAGGGTACACTTGTCGTGCTCGGGGACACGGCTTCAGTGTCGCCAGGCGTGTCATTCCGTGCCGAATTATTCAGGGGTTCGTGCCTGCATATATGCCTGCAGTTTATGTTATTTGCTTTACTGTATTTGCGGACGGTCATAAATACAGCCGTATAAATACAAGGCCGTATGTGTCGCTTTGTATTGCTCGACTGAAATACAACACTCGAGCCAATATTAATTTGTGTGCGTTCATGAGTTGTCAGGCGATATTGTTGGACGTATGGATGTATGTCTTCGAAGGTGGGAACTGGATACGTCTGAGTGTGTGTGCGTTTATACAAGTGGATATGTATATAAGCACAAACACACGTAAATCTGCACACACAAACACACATTCACACGATTTACAGACAAATATCGTATTTCTATATGCAAAAAAATTGACGTCAAACTTTATATGTACTTATAAACACAAACACCTTTCCTTCACTTCTCGCCCCATACACAAACATTCCTTCTCCTTCACACAAATATTTCCTCCTCTTCCTCTCTATTCTTCTTCGACAAACACTTTTTTCTCCCTCCTCCTCCTCCTCCTCCTCTTCCTCCTCCCTACACAAACCACCTTTTTTCCTACTCTACACAACAAACTCTCGTCCCTACCAACTACCAACCCCCTAGTTAGCCTCAGCCATCCCATAAACACAACCCACTCCAACCCTAAACCCCATTCCACCACCACAATACGCAGAAACCCATCCCACCCTTAACCCAACCCTACCCCACTCTCCCCTAAACTCAACTCCAACCTACCCCCCCCTCTAACCCCTCACAAACATACACACACCTCACGTGCCATCAACTACTACTACCGTCCACTCTTATAACTGCCCTCCAACACGACAATCCTAACTTCTGACCAGCACAGTAAATTTGCCACGAGTCGTAACCAGCATTAAATATGTCAAAATTCCATAATGCCAGTCATTTACGTCGATTTCATGTCAATAAGACCTTGGAGGAATGGCGTCTGGTGGGTGGTAATACTCTGTTGCCTGGCCAAGATTTAATTCCGTCGTACTCTTAGGAGGGAGGGTGACCAAGGTCGATGTGTGTGTGTGTGTGTGTGTGTATATATATGAGTGTACAGTGTATATTTTGGTATATGGTGTAATGGTCACAACACTCACCTCGCAAGCAAGTGGTCCCGGGTTCGATCCCTAGGCTTTACGCCATTTACCTCAGTCTACCCAGAAATATTTGGAATGTTAGGATGTTACTCCATTTATGTGTCGTGATTGGAGATATTAGTTAACCAGTGCAGTTAGTGAGTTGTCCGGTCTTCTTGGATTATTCCTGAACACTGGATCATACAGTTCGTTAACTCAGGGTGTGGGTTATTGTGCAGGCGACAACTTCTACAACTTAAACAGCAACAAAAACACCAATGTGGCCCTAAGACAGCCCATGACAACCTCGAACATGTGGCACATCCATGGTAGAGACAACCAGATAAACATATGGCGTCTCCCTCCCTCACCTCAACCACTAAAGACACTAGACACACAAACTGACACAAAGGTAAACACTCCTGAGTTAATCTACCGTGAATTTCTTTCCCCTCAGACAAGGAGAAATACGAGGGGGAAGCACAGGTAGGTGGGCAATGAGATCTACAGTATCACCCACACCAGCTGCTACCAGGAGGGATATAGAGAAATAACCCGGACATAATGAACCCCCGAGGTAGTATAATAGATAACTAGTATAATAAATAATTACCATAATAAATCACAAGTATAATTAATAACTAGTATAATATAACCCACCACACCAAGGAAACATTATACACTTATACAAATAGATCCTGAGGCATTATTAATTCTTTGAGGTAATATCTAGTAAATATTTTAATTAACGTATCTCATAATACTCACAATATCATCAACTTATAAATTTTTCAGACCTCTTCATGTTTATTAAGGTGCCAATGAGAAGCGTGAAATCCTGGCGATATCTTTACGCTGCTATTATTATTATTATTATTATTATTTTAGTTTTTCGTTATTTAGGGGTTTTTATAATGCCCAAAAGTATCATAAAATAAGCCTAAAAATCTTGTCTCGGTGAGTTATCTTGTTCCTCATGGCTGCTTTCGTCATTCAATACACTGAAGCTTCTGGCCCGATAGTGTAGGAAACATGGCTGAGCCTTAATCTAACCTGACAGTGTTATGTGCAAGGTTATTTTTTTTTCGCAACTAATCCTTAAAGTCAGTTAGATAAGGTAAGGTAAGGTAAGGTAAGGTAAGGTAAGGTAAGGTAAGGTAAGGTTAGGTTAGGTAAGGTTAGGTAAGGTAAGGTAAGGTAAGGTAAGGTAAGGTAAGGTAAGGTATGATTCGAGTTAGGATAATTAGATCAGGGTAGATTAATGTTAGGTTAAGTTATGCTCAATTATGGTAGGTTAAGTTAAGTCAGGTGTCATGCAAGAATATCTTCACAGTTCCCATCAACACACACACACACACACACACACTACAAAAAGTATGTCAACAGAGATTCAGTTTAACCAGGTATTATATTTTTCATAGTAATAAAATGTAAGCCTTTTAGTTTGAGATTAATCGATCAAATAATAATGACAGGTATTCGGCGACAGTCCAAAAATCTATGTTTTCAGAGTTTTGGGAGGAGATTTTTAATTTTTGCAACAATAAAAATTTCCCCGTGGCATATCAATAAATCAAGGTTAATAACATTGACAGAGGTTCCTACAGGCACACTGAAAATAACCTTCGGTACATAGGGAGGCAGTGTAGCCAGGCACTGCACTTTTCACTTCCTTAACTCTAAAAATCAGGTACCCATTCACAGTAGGGTGGACTAAGGGTGCCCCAGGTCAGAAGGTGAATGCTGTATTCACTCGGCCACTGCACCCCTTAATAACTATAAAAATATTAGAACGAATAATGAAATAAGAGCTGCCCACTGACAAGTAATGCTACAAGAATTTCCACCGTGTTGATTAACTCTTCCTGCAGCCTGTAACCACACTCGGCGTTTTTCCTTCGCGTTTCTTCAGTAGTCTGTAAAACTTGACAGGTTCCGCTAATCATACTCTGGCCACCGCAGCCACAAGCAAGACACGAGATTTTGTCATCTTAGTGAGAAAACGTGAACTTAACCAAAACACAGAATGCGAGTGCCTTAAGTCCTTTGTTTATACCCCCCCCCCAACACACCTCTCCATCCTTCACACGGCCTACAGATCTAAACACATATATATGTACCGGAATCCCACATGTAGCATATACGTATATCGTCAGGCGTATACCTAGATAAAAGAGATGAAAGATAGAATATATACAGATATACTGTAGATAGATATAGATAGATATATATAAAGTAATATATTGTACTGCCAGAAATAGTATACAAACAATGTACACAGGCAGCAACTCCACCCAAGTGCATTTATATATACGCTCACACCTTCGTACACACACACACACACACACACACACACACACACACACACACACACACCCCGTATCAGACGTACACTATAGCTGCTGGCGTCGTCGTACACGCTGTCGAGGAATCCCGGTAGATTATAAGGCAGCAGCTGGCGGCCTACAGGGATGCAGGTAGAAAAGGTAGATTTGTGTTGGTTTTGTTGGCGTCGTGCCTCTAGGCGAGGGAGAGTGAGGGAGGAAGCTGAGAGGGAGAGTACAGTGAGGGGAGAGGGAACACTGTGAGAGGGAGCTTAGAATGAGGGGGAGGCTGAGAGGGAACGTAGAAAGGAGTGTGTGTGACAGGGAGCGTAGACTGAGAGGAGAGGTAGAGAGGAAGGAGTGTGGGGGAGTGAGAGAGTGGGGGGATAAGAAGCAGTGAATAAGGAGTAAGAGCAAGGAGGAGAAGGAGGTGTTGGAAGAAAAGAATACATACTGAAAAATGAGGGAGAGTCGACATGTATGAGGAATGAGAGTGAGAAGAGCTTGTGAGGAGGAGGGGTGGGAGTGAGAGAGGAGAGGAGAGGAGAGTGAAGACGTGAGGTGAGGAGGGGAGTGAGGGGGAAGTGAAGACGGGAGAGTGGGGGAAGGAAGTGAGTGAGGGGAAGAGAGTGAGAAGACAGGTGAGGAGTGGGGAGGAGGATGAGGAGGTGAGGGAGGAGAGGAGGGGAAGGAATGAGAGTGAGGGAGGAAATGAGGTGAGGGAAGGAGGTAGGGGAAGGAAATAAGAGTGGGGGAAGGAAATGAGTGAGGGGAAGGAAATAAGAGAGTGAAGGAAATGAGAGTGAGGGAAGGAGAGTGGGGGATAGAAGTAGAGTGGGGAAGGGTAGAGGGTAAAGAGAAGGCACACAAATATCCCTCATACAAAACATTTTCTTCCATTCACACACCACCACCACACACCCACTACACACCACCTACCCCACCACCACACACCACCACCACACAACACACAACACACCCACCACACCACCACCACACACACACACACACACACAACACACACCACCACACACCACACACACACACACACACACACACACACACACACACCCTCCCTTCCTCTGGAGACTCAACACGCCAGAGCAGCAGCAGTGGCAATCTCCGGAGGCAGTGGCAGCAGGAGGTGTGTAAATGTGGCCTCGGAGGGTACCAGCCAGAGGGTCCGCTGAGCTGGACTCACTAAAAGGTCCGTCTTCAGAGGCAAGCGACGAGCAACAGACTCCTGGAAATTCTAGAATGCTTATGTGTGTGTGTGTGTGGAGAGAACAGAAATAATTGAACCTCTGGCGACTTGTGTTCTTTTGGCCTCTAGGTCCGTCCCTGAAGGCTCCTGAAATTTCCTGAAAGCACCTGAGACTTCCTGGAGTTTCTTGGATGCCTGTGGATCGACATATTGAAGTGTCTGATGCTCCTTGGAAGTGCCAAGTGCTCAATGGAGGTGTGTAGCCCCTGGAAATGTGTGGCCCCTAAGATGCGTGTGGCCTCTGGAAGTGTATGGCCCCTGGAAGTGTGAGGCCCCTAAAATGCCTGTATCCCTTGAAGGTGTGGTCCTCCTGGAGCAATGTGGCCCCCTGGGCAGTGGAGCCCCTGGAATCGTGTGGCCACCTGGAAACGTGGAGCCCTAGAAATGTGGCTCCTGTGTCCCCACCTCCCCAAGCATGTGGCCCCCAAGCGTGTGGCTCCCAGGATGTGTGTGCCCGTCTAGGTCCCGCGTCAACATCTGCAGTGGAATGAAATGGTGTAATGCCATGGAGAAACAAATTAACTTATTTTTCTCTGTGTCTTTTGCTTTCAGAGCGAGAATAGAGAAGAGAGAGAGAGAGAGAACATCAAGGACATCTCTTTAGCTTTCTCTCAGAATGGGGATACAATTCTGAGCTTTCCCGAGAGACGGAGAGAAAGAGCGAGACAAGAAGACTATTTCTGTTCCGTCACTTGGAGCAGAAAACCGGTATGTAAGAAACGTGTATAATGCCGGTACTTGGGGTAAGGAGAAACATATATATATTCCTCTATTGGTATTTCTATAGAGGATATGAGCTCCTTTAGTTCCCAGTGGACGAGAAGCACTGTTCTGTAGGTGTTGACGTGAAGAGGCAAAATTAATGAGAGCAAAAAACATATTACTACTACTAAGAGTAATAATAATAATAATAACAACGAACACATTATATATTAAGATAAACTATTTAACAAACCTCGCCTCTAAGATAACTCGGATACAATCTTTTATTAATATACTTGAAACAACTTCTGTGTTACGCCTCCAAGAGAAATTAACGGGCAGACGGACGTAACGACAGATAAGAGTATACAGTATATATATAAAACAAATAAAACCCATTTCTATATTCCACAACTTAAACGAAGATTTAACTAATCACGCCCACCATGATCTTATAATATCTGGCCACGCCCACCATTAACAACTAATTTCCTAACCACGCCCACCATCTTCAAGTAATTCCATGACCACGCCCACCATAATTAAATAATTTTTGGCCACGCCCACCGTTACCTAATAATTCCTTGGCCACGCCCACCATCATTAAATAATTTTGGGCCACGCCCACCGTTTACTAATTCCTTGGCCAGCCCACCACCATTAAATAATTTTGGGCCACGCCCACCGTTTATATATTATGGCGCCCACCACCATTAAATAATTTTGGGCCACACCTAATAATTCTGACCGCCCACCGTTACTAATAATTCCTGGCCACGCCACCACCATCATCAAGACTTCCCCCGCCCACCATCAAAATACGTTCCCAAGCCCTCAAGACTCGTTTAGTGAAAAAACCTCTCTCTCTAGCTCCCCAGGTCTCTCTCTCTCTCCTCTCTAGCTCCCCAGGTCTCTCTCTCTCTCCCTCTCTAGCTCCCCAGGTCTCTCTCTCTCTCTCTCTCTCTCTCTCTCTCTCTCTCTCTCTCTCTCGCGCTCTCGCTCTCTCTCTCTCTCTCTCACACACATACTGTCACTCTCCCACTCTCTCTTTCCCTCTGGCTCCCCCTCTCCCGCCGCAAAAAATCAGCCAAATTGAGGCGAGGAGAGAGCCACTGAAGGAAGCGACGAAGAAGCTCTCGGTAGCCAGAGAAAGAGAGAGAAAGAGAGAGAGTCAATGGAAGGGAGAAACAATAAAAAAAGACAATGGAGGGAAGAGAGAGAGAGAAGGCCAGTGGAGGGAGTGAGAAAGGGACAATAGAGGGGGCGGAGAAGGAGGAAGGGCCAGTGGAGGGAAATATGGAGGGAAGGAGGGCCAGTGGGGGAACAGAGGGGCAGATGGGAGGGGCAGAGCTAGACAGTGATGTGGGAAAGTTGAAAGGGACAGATGGTGGACAAGAATGGTTGGAATGAGTCAGGGTGAGATGGAACAGGACGGAAATGGAACAAGATGGAACGTTGCGTGGTGCAGGGTGGAACTGAACGGAATGGGGTGCTACGCAGTGGGCTGAACAAGGTGCCACAAGACAGTATGAAAAGGAACGAAAGGTATGGAACGGAAAAAATTTGGAACGGATTGGGACGGAACGGGGAGGAACAGAATAGTTTGCTAGAAAACGGGATGGGGATGGAACAAGATGGAACGGGGATAGTGTGACGAGACAGTATGAAACGAAAATAAATGGAACGGAACGAGGTGGAACAGAAAAGTTTGCTAGAAAACAGGATGGAGATGGGATGGGGACAGAGTGTGACAGAAAATTAGGAAACTGACCAGATAGGTACATGACGGAACAGGGTTGAACAGAATGCCACGGGACTAACTGGAATGGACCGTGGGGGATGCTACAAGGCAATATGGGACGGGGGTTGTACAGGGATGGGGAGTGACGGAACAGTGTGGAAAAGAGTGGTACAAGAAAAAGAGGGGAAGGGGGGAGGAGGGGGTAAGAGAAGAGGAGGGGGAAAGGGGAGGAGGGGAAAGGGAAGGGCAGGAAGGGAAAAGGGAGGAGGAAAAGTAGGAAGAAGAGGAGTTGGAGGAGGAGGACGAGTGGTAAGGGTAAGTTACCTCCACGTCACATTATTTAACCAAGGGGAGGTGAGGCCAGGGTGCTGCTAGTCCTCCCTTCCCTAATGACCACAGTGACGGAAGAGACGCAGGACACACGGATAAACAGGGATTACGAGGAGGAGAGAGAGAGAGAGAGAGAGAGAGAGAGAGAGAGAGAGAGAGAGAGAGAGAGAGAATGAATTTATGGGGAAATACAGAAAGATAATGAGTGAATGAGTGAGGTGGGTTACTTGCAAATGGAGACATAAAGAAAGAGAGAGAGAGAGAGAGAGCCAGGACTTGCTAGGTTCCAGGACCAGGTACCGATATTAGTGACTTCCTACAGTGTCAGCAGTAAAGAATAAACTCCTACAGACATATGCGACCCTACAATGCAGCGCCCTCTCTGAATTTACCTGTAATTATCTCTCTCTCTCTCTCTCTCTCAGTGGTGCAGCGTCCCTGTATTCCCCTGTAACGTGTAACTTAAGAGCCCTGGGAGCTACCTCATGACCCACCGCCTGTACCCTGAATACAAATGACCACACAGCTCTCTCTCTCTCTCGCTCTCTCTCTCTCTCTCTCTCTCTCTCTCTCTCTCTCTCTCTCTCACTTAATAATGGCAACTATAATCTTATTCCAACCCCTGTGAAGTAAAAGTCCTTTGCATCACATTACAACACACATGGGGGTCCTTCCTTCCTTCCTTCTTTCCTTCATTCCTTCCTTCCTTCCTTCCTTCCACCAAGCATTCTTTTTCCTTCCTTCATTTATTTCTTCATTCTATAATTACGATAGAATATACACTGTAATTCATTTTGTACTACAGCACTTGAGACTTCCTTCATTCCTTCCTTCCTTCCTTTCCTAATTACAAAATATCTTGTAACCTCATATTACAACTTTCGAGATTAACTTTCTAAAGTGGAAACGAAAATGAGACACAAATATACTTTCTCTAATACAAAAGAAAATATCCTTCCTTTTATTTTAATTACAAGCGAAATTACCTAAGAAATCGAGAGTATACTTTCTTCCATGTTTTCTTAGTTACAAAGGAAAGTACGTTGTATTTTCTAATTACGGCACAGGAGAAAGCGACTCGTCCTCTTCCTTAATTACAAGAGAAAGTGTTTAGTATTTTATTTTTTATTTTTACTCGAGACGAACTTTTTACACACGAAAGTATTTTGGACAGCAACAAGAAGAAAGAAAAGAGGAAGGAAGAAGGAAGGAAAGCACAAAAGAAAGAAAGAAAGAAAGAAAATTAATAAATAAAGGAAGAAATAAAGATAGAAGGAAATTAAGAAAGAAAGACGAATAAAAAGAAAGAAAAAAGAAAGGAAAAGACGAAGAAAAAGAAAGAAAGAAAGAAGGAAAGAAAGAAAGACGAAGAAAAAGAAAGAAAGAAAGAAAGAAAGAAAGAAAGACGAAGAAAAACGAAGAAAGAAAGAAAGAAAGAAAGAATAAATAAGATTTAAGCACTAAGAGACCCAGATTGCTGCTCCACTAGTGTCTTAATGGCGTTTAATGGAACTCGCTAACTACATTAAAATTTGCGCTTTCATTATTTTACATGATGATCGCCACTACACACACACACACACACACACACACACACACACACACACACACACCAGAAAATATTTGTTGGGGGTCCTCAAGAATCCCAATCTACAAAGACAGACAGGCAGACAGACAGACAGACGGGACGGACAGACGGAAGGACGGACGGACTGACGGGATATATATATATATATTCAATAAAACCACAATAAATGTCGATATTGATTCAACATGTGTATTGACAATGTAGGTAGACAATGTACACAAACAAAGCAGGTATACAGTATCATACACAATACAGGTATACAATGTACAGATGCGGACAAAATTCCCTGGACACTTGGCAGTATCTGGTGTATAAGCACTTGAGAATCATAAGGCGAAGGAGGGTGAAATTTCAGCATATTTTCTCAGATTTTTATTAGTACTAAAGAGTGATTTTCACCCTCATATCGTTCCGGCATAATGTGTGATGAAAAACAGCGTTATTAGATATAAAGCAATCATATATGTGACCCCACAACAAGTAGATGCCAAGAATAAAATGAATACTCGCCACAAACAGTTCCCAAACAGCTGGGCCAGACAGAATGGTGTGGTAAGACTGGTTGTGAAGTGACTGTCAATGTTTCGTAATAATATATGTTGCTCGTCGTTATGGTATTTACAGGTCAAAAGGAGTAATTTAATTTGCAATAAAACTTCCCCAGAGAGTAATGTTCCGAGTTCTCGTTCGTATTGTTATATTGTACGATTCTTAGAGCATTGGAGTGTTTTATGGCGAGTGTACATAGATAATGCACGTATACAATGTACATAAACAACAGAATCATACATTGCACACAGACAATCCACGTCTACAATGTAAATATACAATGCAGGTTACAATGTATAGACAAAACAGATACACAATGTACATAAGACGGTGCAGGTATACAAATTGATTCCTTAACCTGCACGCCACGTACACCACCTCTTATCACCTCACTCTGCATACGAAGGCGTCAGGCATCTGCATACTAACACGTACGACGGAATTTAAGAGGCGCTCTCCCTTATACGTCAGGTCGTACGACACGCAGGGAATGCAGTGGTCTATACTCGTGTACTTAACCTCTTATACGGGTGTAGTAATGTGTGTTGTTATTGGCGATGTTATTATTATTATTGTAAGAAGATAATTAATTGTTTGTTAGAATCAATTATTTAATAGTTATTTATCATATATATAAAAGGGTATTTTATTTTGTTCTTCAGCAGCAATTATTATTATTATTGTCATTATTACTTGTTACCTTCATTATTCTAATTTTTATTAATTCTTACGAGAGAGGGAGGAGGGAGAGGAGACAGGAAAGGGGGGGAGAGGAGACAGGAAAGGAGGGGGGAGAAGAGACAGGGAAGGAAGAGGTGGGTAGAGGGAGGGAGGGAGGAAGGGAACACGACGCCAAAGGTGCCACAAGCAACTTCAAAAACACAATTCATCAAATGTACTTAATGGCACTGCCAGTGAGGAACCACAGGTACTAATGGCCACACCAGGGGGCCACAATACTCTCTCACCTCTCCTCCTCAAATTGGACACATCTCCTCAACTTGGCCACATCAACACTTCACCTCAGTCACATCTCTTTAACTTAGCCACATCTCTCAACTTGGCCACAACACCACACCTTGGCCACAACACCAGACCTTGACGACAACACTTCACCTTGGCCATAAAACCACACCTTGGCCACAACACCTCACTTTGGCCACACACTCTACCTTGGCCAAAACACCTCACCTTGGCCAAGGTGAGGCCCATCTTGGCCACATACCCTACCTTGGCCAAAACACCTCACCATGACCATAACACCTCACCTTGGCCACAATACCACACATTGGCCATAACACCTCACCGTAACCAAAACAATTGGCCACAACACCTCACCGTAGCCAAAACAATTGGCCACAACACCTCACCTTGGCCACCCACTGATCCCTGTAAGTAATCTGTTCTCTCAAATTCAATTAGAGTCATGGACCTCAAGGTTGATGACGTAACATAATAACTGATCCCGGTCGAATTCTTCTTGGGATCCCGGTCGATTTCTTAAGGTAATCCCGGTCGAGTTCTTAAGGTAATCCCGGTCGAGTTCTTAAGGTAATCTCGGTCGAGTTCATAAGCTAATCCCTGTCGAGTACTTAAGCTAATCCCGGTCGAATTCTTAAGCTAATCCAGGTCGAATTTCAAGCTAATCCCGGTCGAGTTCTTAAGCTAATCCCGGTCGAGTTCTTAAACTAATCCCGGTCGAGTTCTAAAGAGGTAACCAGTTCTGGCAGGTTAGGATCCACATATGGTCAAAGAGCGTCTCAATATCCCGGTAATGTTTGTGGGTGTCGGGGGATGAACGTCTTGGCGATATCTGTTTGAGATCTATATTGGTCGGTATTGTAAGCTACCTGTGAGGACTCCAGACAGGTGTAGGTGTGTGTGTGTGTGTGTGTGTGTGTGTGTGTGTGTGTGTGTGTGTGTGTGTATATATTTTTTCTTAATAAATTCCTCAGGTGTGATTTTGACGTCTAGGAGAATTTTGTAAAGTGAAGGCGGCAGGAAGATGGTATTGAACCTGAAGGTGGAGTAGTAGTAGTAGAGCCGTGAGAGATACTTACTGTAGAAGGCCAGGGTGTGTGTATGTACAGGTCTGTCTTTTAATTTCTTTATTCTTAAATTTTTATATTCAACCAAGAGAAATTACACACACACCTAGGTTAGGTTAGGTTAAGTTAGGTTAGATTAGGTTAGGTCTGGTCTTATATGGTGGTGAGGCAGGTCAGGTCAGATTAGGTCATGTCAGGTCAGTCTGGTATGGTCTAGTCTGGTGGTGAGGTGGTTTGGTTATATTAAATTAGGTTAGGCTAGGTTAGGTTAGGTTATGTTATGTTAGGTTAGGTTTGGTTAAGTTAAGTTTAGTTAGAATGGGTTAGGTTAGGTCAGATCTTGTCTAGTATGGTGGCGAGTGGTTTGGTTATATTAAATTAGGATAGATTAGGTAAACTTTGGTTGAGGGCCTAACAGGACTGGGGTCTGTTAAAATTAGACCCCAGAAACGACCCAAAACATATAACATAACTTCAACATAGTCGTTCAGTATTTCACTACAAATCATTCTCTCTGAACACTAAAAAAAAAAAAATAGTCCATAAATAATATATATATTTCTTTATATAACTGTACCTCTGATTTGCTGTTGCTGGGGCCAATTTTCAGCCATAGTGCTTAACAATACAAAATTATGACCATCGACCCGAGTCTGCCTGTGTGTTAGTCGATTACTTCCCGATACTGCTGGGATTTTAGTTCTGTTTTATTTGGGGGAAGTAAAAATAAAAAAAAAATTGTGGCAAAGTAAATGTTGTAATAAAAAAATATATATAATACGAACTTATAAATAAAACAGCCATGGTAAATAAAAATTCTTTGAAAACAATAATGGAATAATAATAAAAAAAAGTACTGAAATCTGTAAATTATTTCGGCAATACCAAAAAAAAAACCCCCATAAAAAACACCTAATGACGCTGTAAATAAAACGACTTTGTAATAATACGTCTGTAAATTATTTGCCCCAATTACGTAAATAAATCAGAAGACAATAAACATAAAATTTAAAACATTATATGATAAAAAATTGCAAAACGTTTCTGCACTAAAATAAATGATCAATAGAAGATTAAGAAACGTGTTAAAAGAATGACTTTGCAATACTATGATGACTGGAGAACACGTGTGCAATAAAACGACTCATAGTAAAGATAATAAAACATAACTGAGGTAGGAGGAAGAGGAGGTAGAGGAGGATAATAAATATAGGAAGAAGAGGAGCAGGAGAAGAAGTTGAAGACGAAGAAAAAGTGAGGAAGACATAAGGAAAAGGATGCAGAGGAGAAAGACAGGAGGGACGAGAGGAAGTGGAGGCAGAGGAGAATGGGAGGAAGAGGAGGAAGAGGAGGAGGAGGATCAGCCAGAGGTCGGGAGGTCCTAGGGTGCGGCATTAGCGAGGTATGTCCGCGAGGTCCTTCAAATCCTGTGACACCATCCTGCTAATTGACTCCTACCGAGCCCCACTCCGTGTTGCCCCACCTCACCCCGTCCCTACCTCCGTCTGCCCCACCTCACCCCCGTTCCTACCTCCGTCTGCCCCTACCTCACCCCCGTTCCTACCTCCATCTACCCCACCTCACCCCGTCCCTACCTCCGTCTGCCCCCACCTCACCCCGTCCGTACCTCCGTCTGCCCCCGTCCCTGCCTCTGTCTTCCCCACCTCCCTCCGCTCTGTCTTCGCCTCAAACCGTCCCTTACCTCTGACTTCCTGCTTTACTGAACTCTCTCCGTGTTGCCCCACTTCACCCCGTCCCTATTTCCGCCTGCCCTGTCCCCCTGTCTGCCCTGTCCTTACCTCTGTCCTACCCAACCTTCCCCGTCCCTACCTCTGTCTGCCTAACCTCCCCCCTCCCCGTCCCTACATGTGATAAACAAATTTAATTTTTCTTTAACTTACTATGTGTGAAATTTAAGGCAATAAAAGGATATCCGGACATTATTTTATAGCTGTGAAATATGTGTTATGACGACGTCTATGTACACAAGATGTTACGTCACAAAATCATTCTGAAGTCGTTGTACCTCTAATTATGTTTGTACCTGTACCTGTCCTGTTAATTCTAAATTGATTAAAAAAATTAAAAGTAAAATCCTCCCTTTATATAATCCGGATATGAAATAAATCTCTCTCCTACCCCATCACCGAAATCTCCTTACTAAAATCCATTCCTCATTCATTATCCAGCACTTAAGACAACCCCAGCCTTTAAAGCTTGCCAGGATCCACTAACTCACTGAAGATTCGACTGAAATTCCTTGGTTCTTGCTGAGGCCACAAAGAGAGAGATCCCACCATTAGACACCTACAGCACAAAGGCTTCAACAGCCTCTCTCTTTATCGACTGCCTAATGCTTCCTCATTTCTCTCGCTCAACCTTTCCAGACGCCAAGTGACAAGTTATGTACGTGGCTTCTTCGGGAGCGCTGCTACTTCCCAAGACGTTTCAGAGGTTCCATTTAAGCTCATCTGTATTCCAGGGAACTTAAGAGGATTTGTAGGTGACGATTTATAATCCAAGGAGCTTAATGAGATTCCAGAGGTGCTCCGTCGGATTCCAGGGAGCTTAAAGACATTCCAGAAGTGTCCAGACATTCCAGAAGTGTCCCGTCGGATTCCAGGGAGCTTAAAATGGTAGAAGTCTCCCGCTGGATTTCACGGAGCTTAAGAGACATTTCAGAGGTGCCACGCTGGATTCGAAGGAGTTTACGAGGTTCTAGTCCACCTCAGCCTCGAGTAGGAAAGAGTGAGTGTCATCACCTTGTCTGGCTGAGGCGTCGGCGGCGTCAAGACCAACAATAAGATAATCACCGCCATTGTTCTTCTGGAAACTCCTTGTGGATGTTTAGATGCGATGAACCGTCAGCGAAGATGTTGCCAAGGGAGGGAGGGAGGGAGGGAGAGGAAAGCACTGGACGGAGGGAGGGGGGGAGCACTAGAGGGAGGGAGGGAGAGAGAGGAAAATTAGAGGCAAATAACCACGTTCCCAAGACCTTCACACCTCAAAGATCAAGTGAGGCATAAATAGCCATCAATATTATCAAGACGTCATCATGCCACAACAGTCATCAGGTCATCAATATCATCATCGACACAATAAAACAAAGAGATACTTATTTTCTTCTTTTTTTTGTACGTCGTCAATGCTGGTAGTGAGGTCTTCCCTGGCCCCCAAGGATGTGCCTGACTGGAATCCATAATGAGGTTCCTTTATCAAAAACAATGGAGGCACTTTCAGCCGCGAGAGGCCAGAGTGTGGGGGATTAGCTTTCAATTTGATGATATCACGAAGTCCAAGTGGCAGCCCCATTATGTAAGTCTGGGAAGGGGTGGAGAAGGGGGGAGAGAAAGATAGTGAGAGAGAGAGAGACAAAGGGGGGGGGGAGAGTCAATGGGAAATAAAAGAGAGAAGGAGTAGAGCTTTGTTGGTGTGGTGGATGTTGGGAGGTGGTCAGGCGCCATTAACTATCTAAACGCCAAAGTTACTAACGGTGTCTAGTTATTGTTCGTGAGACATACTGCCCAAGTGCCATTAATTATCTCCTACGTCACAAATGACCCAACACCATAATGGCAAGTGTATAATTTATCCGTGTGCCATAAGGTTTGGCACCATAACAATTCACGTACCCTACAAGTCCAAGCACCATAATTTCTCCAGGACCATAACAATCCAGGCGCTACCATAATTCATGCACCACCACCACCACCACCACCCTTCAGACGCTACAAAAGTGCCATAACTGTCCATACATCAAGAGTGACCAAGAGCCATAGCCCTGCAGACATCATAACCCTGAAATATAACATCAATTATGGTCCGAGATAACATCAACACACACACATACACACACACACACACACACACACACACACACACACACACACCACCCACACACACCCCCACAGGAAGCTGCTGCCGTTGAAGGATTAAAATTTATCGTGTGAAAAATAATGACTAAAGAATCTTTCAAACATAGTCACTGATGCCAGCGATCATGTGACTTTTTCACCTTAATTAGAGGGGCTGGGAGGGGGGGGGAAGGGAGGGAGAGAGAAAGGAGGGGAAGGAGAAGGAAAAGGTGGGAGGTAAGGAGAGAGGGAGGGAGGGAGAAAAAAGAGAAAGGGAAGGAAAGAAGAGGGAAGGAAGAGAAGAAAAAGGAAGGAGAGAGAGAGAGAGAGAGAGAGAGAGAGAGAGAGAGAGAGAGAGAGAGAGAGAGAGAGAGAGAGAGAGACCACCTAACTGGAGTGAAAGCGGTCAGTACACTCACACCTGCAGGTCATATATACAGTTGTGGTCACAGTTCCCTCAACATCAGGAGCTAGACTTGTGGGTCGTACAGGTGATTGGTTTATACCTGATGAACACTGCTTCCCATCACACATTAGTAAATCAGAATAGCATAAAAAAACACGAAAATACCGAGAACAATTATCTGAGTAAATAGATGTTAAAATCACAACCTTACTTATCTATACATGACCCTTATAATGATGCCAGATGCTGATAAAAAAAAGTCCAGAAAATTTTGTCTGAAAGTATAATGATTGATTTTTTTTCTTACCGGAAATATTTTTCACCTGCAACCTTGACCTCTGTGCCAGGGTCATGGGTGGGGCATAACTTCTAGTGATGGCACACATCCTTATAAAGTTTGGTGGGATTATCTTCATCGGTTCAAAAGTTACGGGAGTCGGCAAGAAAGTTAGTGGACGGACGGACGGACGGATGGATGGATGGATGGACGGATGAACAGACAGACAGACGGATTATCCTTCCACATGATACGTTCTGTCAAATTAGGCGTACAAAAGGGTTACACCTGCTCACCTGTTGTCAATATGAAACCCCATAACCAAAAATCATCCAAAGTTTGATGGATTCGAACCTGAATTAGACGAAACATCCGAATCGTCGAGCCAAGTATAGTGTGCACTTTACCTCTCCTGACACGACACAGAGACGGACGGACTTTCCAAGGTTCACTAAAGCGTCACCTGCAGCAACGAGATAAAAATGCTTTCAAATATCGAAGGTTTCCATAAAAGGGTTCCAGAAACACACACTACGTTCCCACGCCTAGGCAGCTTGGCTGTCAGTGTCTCGTGATGCTTCGCGATATCTCAGTTCCTTTCGAAACATTATATGAAGCTTATATCTTATTTGGGTGAATGAGGATCAAATTGAAACCTGTGATCACTCTCTGCTCACTAAGTTCCTGTGCTCACTCACCTGTCTCGCAATATCTCATTATGAAGCTTCGAATCTAGCCAGCTTAAGCATTTCAGATTGATTCACATCTCGTACCCAAACCAGTGTTCACGTCTTGCTTACATAACTACCTCGTAATGTTTCACTCATTCCCAAACCTCAACTCTGGCTAATTCATTTGAGAGTAAATAAGGTCTGGGTTCGAACCAGTGCTCATTTCCTGCTGAGTGAAGCCCCGTGTGCTCACTACCTTGCCAGCACCACCCGGCATTAACGAAGGTACAGACTTCTCAGTGAAAATAATCCGCTTAGGGAAATAAATTCGTGGTATTTGAGACTCAAGAAAATAAAGATACAAGACAAAATATCCAACAGACTTAAGTGTTTGTCTTAAGCTATAGACGCCGTGGGTCTCTGACGGGTCTTTGTGTTACAACTCAACATGTGAGAAAAATACTTTCCTTAAAAACCCACACTGCATAATACACACACTTATTATTACTAGAAAACTTAAATTACTTCACCAAGAATAATAACAAGTTTTCTGTCCTATAGATGGTTTAATTTGTCTCGCCTATCGCTGTTTTGGTTACAAGCATTTCACTGTCTCAATAACTAGAAGGTTAATGTAACTTATACAATATTATATCTTTATACACTGCCATGTAAGATTGCCGACAGAAATTCTCGGAACACTTTAGGTAATATTTGGCATCTATCTACCTGTGGGTATTATATATGATTTAATATACTGTATAATACCCACAGGTAGATAGATCCCAGATAATACTAAAAGTGTTTGAGGAATTTTGTCCACAACTGTACACTGTAACCTGAGATGCAATGTTCTTTTTATCCAACTCTGGAAAATTAAACAGTCGTCATCACATTCTTCAACTGAGATTTACAGAGATTAAGAGCATTTAAAGTCTCTTCCCACACGAGTACCAACATCAGTCCACAGCTACACGAACTGTTCTCTATGTAAACACTGACAACACCTGCACTACACTGACAACACCTGCACCCACTAACAGCACTTGCATTCACTAACAACACCTGTACCCGACAACACCTGCACCCACTGACAACACCCGCACCCACTAACAACATCTGCCACCCACTGACAACACCTGCACCCACTAACAGCACTTGCATTCACTGACAACACCTGTACCCACTAACAACACCTGCCACCCACAGACAACACTCGAGCTAAAACCCTTTATTTGTGTTGAGAATTAACAGCTAACGACCAATTAAACATCTGCTATGAATAGAAATTGCACTGCCGCTCCCAGCTTCCCTGTGAACGTATTCAACGTTTTGGTAACAATCATGCAAATGCTGGTTGCAGTTGTTAGGGCTGGATGACAAATTACATTGTTTCAAAGCGATCTGCCGCGTACATACAGCGATGTTGCAAAGTCATATGCAATACACGAAGCGCTGTTGCAAAATGATGTGTTGTACATGAAGCAATGTTGGAAAGTGATATGTAGTGCATGAAGCAATGTTGCACAGTGATATGTAAAGTATGACGCACTGTTGCAAATTACAATAGAAAGTAAGATGCATGGTTGCAAAATGATATTTCAATATAAGAAACAATGTTGCAAACTGCTACTTAGTATATGAAACACTGTTGCAAAGTCATACACAACCTAAGAATCATTATTGCAAGTGAAAGGTAAAGTTCGAATCACTGTTTACTAAATGAGCACATTGACCCAGTACCCGGCAGGTGAGGACTCAGTCGCGAGGTATACAAGGATTAAAAGGCAAGCATGAACTCCGCATGCTTCCCAGTTGGGCGCTGTAAACGCTTCTGCGCTTCACCTTCCACAGGGTGTAAGGGGGTGCCCAATAAACTAGCCCCCTCCGGGGCAATCTGTAAAAAAAAAAAATCTGTAATCTGTATACAAGGATGTGACACTAACTCAGGTACTTCAATTGAAACAGACAGACAGACAGACAGACAGACAGACACAGACTGACAGACAGACACAGACTGATTACTTTGTTTCTGTATGTACATAGACAACACAGATAAACAAACAACCTCTATAAACATTACAGGTACAGATACAAACAATAATAAACATTAAGTCCGTGTGACCAGGAGTGAATTTACAACATTCTTGACAAGCTTGATGAACAAGTCTGCCTCATCTCAACAGTTCACATCTGAGACAAGTGAGGGTTAGGTACATTACAAGTCACTCAGAGTTAAGCAGCTACAGGTAGTTTGTTCTCAGGTGAGTGTGTGTTGCCAGTGTGTGTTGCTAGTGTGTGTTGCTAGTGTGTGTTGCCAGTGTGTGTTGCCAGTGTGTGTTGCCAGTGTGTGTTGCCAGTGTGTGTTGCTAGTGTGTGTTGCCAGTGTGTGTGCCAGTGTGTGTTGCCAGTGTGTGTTGCAGTGTGTGCTGCCAGTGTGTGTGTTAGTGTATGTTGCCAGTGTGTGTTGCTAGTGTGTGTTGCCAGTGTGTGTTGCCAGTGTGTGTTGCTGGTGTGTGCTGCTGTGTGTTGCTGTATGTTGCCAGTGTATGCTGCCAGTGTGTGTTGCTAGTGTATGCTGCCAGTGTGTTGCCAGTGTGTTGCTAGTGTATGTTGCCAGTGTGTGTTGCCAGTGTGTGTTAGTGTATGTTGCCAGTGTGTGTTGCTAGTGTGTGCTGTGTGTGTTGCCAGTGTGTGCTGTGTGTTGCCAGTGTGTGTTGCCAGTGTGTTGTGTGTTCTCTTGTAAGAGATAAACAGTGACGCATTAATCTGAACACCACGATTGATTCTATATAGCGATTGAGGTGGTTCAGTGTCATGGGGTGAGAGTCATGGGGTAGGTGTCAGCGGGGGGTGGGGTGTCATGGGGTGGGGTGTCATGGGGGTGGGGTGTCAGGGGTGGGGTGTCATGGGGTGGGGTGTCGGGTGGAGGCCGGGGTGTCGAGATGGGGTGTCATGGGGTGGAGTGTCAGGTGGAGTGTCATGGGTGGGGTGTCGTGTGGGGTGTCATGGGGTGGAGGCCGGGGTAGAGGTCATGGGGTGGAGGCCGGGTGGGGTGTCAGTGGGGTGGGGTGTCGCGGTGGGTAACATGGGGAGTGTCATGGGGTGGGAGGTCATGGGTGGAGTCATGGGGCGGGAGCGGGTGTAGGGTGTCGCGGGGGTGTCATGGGGTGGAGTGTCGCGGTGGAGTGTCATGGGTGTGTCGGGGTGTGGGGGTGGGGTGTCATGGGTGGGTGTCATGGGTGGAGGCCATGGGGTGGGGTGTCGAGATGTGGGGTGTCGAGATGTGGGGTGTCATGGGTGGGGTGTCATGGGGTGGGGTGTCATGTGGTGGGGTGTGTCATAGGTGTGGTGTGTCATGAGGGTGGGTTGTCATAGGTGTGGGGTGTTATAGGTGTGGGGTGTCATATGTGTGGGATGCCATGGATGTGAGGTGTCATGGGTGTGAGGTTTCATGGGTGTGAGGTGTCATGGGTGTGAGGTGTCATGGGTGTGAGGTGTCATGGGTGTGAGGTGTCATGAGATGGGGTGTCATGGGTGCGTGGTGTCATACAGGTGAGGTGTCATAAGGTGTCATATTCCATAGTTCACATTAAATTTCCCCAAACCAAACACTAGTCCGTTAAAGTATTAAATCATCCTAAAACACATTATAAGTGACTTAAAATCCCCTTCTGACATTAGTGCTCCCTTAAACCCGACTGCAGCTGGCCACTCCCGTCAGCTTGGAGCCGGACGGGTACATTAGGTGTTAGCCAGCCGTCACTTAATGCAGAGGCCGTGTTGAGACAGTGGACGGGCGATTTACGGCTCCTGGTTCAATATTCACCCGAATTCTGCCCCTGTTCCATCCTCACCCTCTCCCTTCCGACCCCAACCTATTCCACCCCTCACCATCCCCTTCCACCCGTCCCACCTTCACCTCTCTCCCTCCCTCACACTTCTCCCCTCCCTCATACCTCTCCTCTCCCTTACCCTCTCCCCTCCACACCCTTCCTCTTCTACACCTCAACCTCCTACCTCTTCTACACCTCAACCTCCTCCTCCTCCTCCCCACAACATCCTTCACCCCTCTCCCACCCACACCCTTCCCCCTCCATCCCACAACATCCTTCACCCCTCTCCCACCTCCCCCCCACCTCTCCATCCCTTTCACTCCAGTCCAGCAGGTTGTTCGATACCAGGGACAACACAGTGGTGCCCTCCCTCGCAGGATTAGTCAGATGGGCCACCCAGTCATATTGGGCCTTAACTATTACAATCTAAGTTGACATTTTATCGAAACATTAGGACTGAGGCTTTGTTCTATTGGGTTCCTAACCAAGCCTAACCTATCCTAACCTAATCCTAACCTCAACTAATCTAACCTAATCTAGCTTAAGCTCAACTAATCCAAGCCAAAAATACAACATAACAATGAAAATATTAGAAACATATTAAATGCATTAGACAATTTGGTCATTAAAACATAAATATTACACACGCATCAGCCCTTAAATTGTATTGTCATAAAACATTAATTGAATAAAAACAAACAATAGCTATCAAAAAATTCAACTAAAAAAGTACAAAAGTCTTCCCATTTCTTTCTGCCTCATAATTTACGAAGAAAGAGGCATCAAGTCCCAGGTACCGTGTGTCTAGCTCTTTAATGCCCCGACAACAGGGCGATGATGACGAGGCTGTCTATGGCGTGTGTGTGTGTCTGTCAGTCCATTAACGGGTACTTGATCACCGCTGACGGCTCCGTTAACGGGTCACCAACAGGGATTATTCTTTTCTGCCTTAAGTGGGGTTAATAAGATGAGGATTTTTTGTGTGTGTGTGGGGCAGTGGTCAATCAGGTAAGGTCTCAGGTGAGCCTTGAGTATCTGAATAGATGCTCCTAACACCTGTGCTATCGCGTCCTAACCCTTCCTAACCTAACTCATTTATAAACTTAGCTGACCCCTAGCCTTAGTTAGATCCTCGCACCTACCTGACCAAAACATTATTCAACCCTAGCTAACCCCAACAAGTCCTTAACCTCTTAATTCAGGCCCTATTGCCTCCTAACCTTAGCCTTACCACACCCCTGGTCCTCCCAAACTTCCCCAACCCTGACCCACTCGACTCTACCCACTCCTGACCCACTCACCCTTACCCACCCCTGACCCTTTCTACCTTACCCATCACTCACCCTCCAAACCTCTCACCCCTACCCACCCCACTCACCCACACAAATCCCTCACACTCTCCACCCTACCCACCCCTCACACCCTCAACCATACCCACTCCTCATACCCTCAACCATACCCACCCTATTAAAATTACAGGTGATCCAAAATGAAGCCCTGAGATTCGTCACAGGTGAAAGATACCCCTTCACCAGAACCACAGCCGAGATACATAGAGACCTGAGAATAAAACCCATCAACCAGCAGTTGCACACCCTGGCCAGCAGAGTCTGGCAAAAAATAGAAAGATTAGAGCAAGAACTCCTTCAAAGACTCCCACCAAACAACGACAACAACCAAAGAGTTAACAAACCTCAAAAGGTCCATTACCACCCCCGATCTATAAGGCCAGGCAATAGACAACCTCCCTAGACCAGCATCCGCCAGTAGGGTCGGTGGAATATGAAATATGACCCTCATAATACCCATAAATGGGATAGGGTAGGCTGTCTAGTTGGCAGGCTAGTGCCTGTTAAGACAGGCAATAACTAACCCATGACAACACTAATACACTATTAGCTTAGCTAACCCGTTGCAAGGTGGTCAGCCCGCTCTCTCCTACCTCCTCCTAAATTTCTTAAATTTCGAAACTATAACTTCCTTCCTCCACCTCTAATCTTCTTTCACCCTTCCTTTCTCTACAAAATAAAAGCCTCACTCAACCCTACCCACCCTTCACCCTCCTCAACCCTACCCACCCCTGACCTTGGTATGACACTGCAGGTAATTAGCAGAAGACACAATCCAGGTACAAGTACCAGACACACCAGCCCTTCCTCCCCTACACACAGCTGTTCCCTTCTGCCTCCTTAATACACTCCTTAAGGGTGAACTCGCCTCCTGGTCACTGTCTTCCTGCCTCCTTCTCTTCTTATTTATTGTCTGATTTTCTAAATTTATAATTGATACTTATATCTTATTCATTGATTTGTTTGTTTATACTATTATCGTTAATGTTTTTGTTTTGTATACATCATTATGGTTAGTGATTACATTTTTGTTACCAGTACTATTTATATTGGTGGTATTATTATTATTATCATTATTTTATTATTATTATCATTATTTTATTATTATTATCATCATCGTTACTATTATTATAATCTCCGTTTAACATATTGTTCTGGTTATTCTTCACATATCCTACTTAGTCCACTTTCTTCCTTTAAACTTCCCAATAAACTTTCTTATTCAGTGACCATCATTGTCTTGTACTTCGTTTCTTTTTAATACTAATACAACAATTGCCGCTATTCTCCTTTCTTCCCTTACAGTTCACACAATAACACTTTTAGTAATCTTCTACACTGTTCATTTATTCTCTTCTTCCTTATTACGCTTTCGTTATGGTCTCCTTACCCTCCTTGTCAGGTATTAATTATCTTGTAATCACTGAGTACACGAGAGAGAGAGAGAGAGAGAGAGAGAGAGAGAGAGAGAGAGAGAGAGAGAGTGTGTGTGTATGTGTGTGTGTTGGAATGTACATACTTATTCATGTCTAGTTTGCGATTCTGTGTGCGCATGCGTGTGTCGGCGTGTACAAATGCATATTCAACTCACACACACACACACACACACACACACACACACGACGCATACAAATATTTTTATTACACATCTATTAACACAAATCATAAACACCAAACATTCACACACATATAAACGGATATGAACACACAGGTTCGAATACACACAAACGTACTTACACACAAACTCCTATATACAAAGAGACAACCACTCACATACAGAAAAACGTACACACAAACTTTTATACACAGATTTGCACACACACAGACTTTCACATACACAGTCAATCTTATACACACATACGGACACACGCACACTCACAAACAAGTACACACAAACGGACGTATACAATGACTCACGTACAGACAGACGAGAGTTGAAAATCAAAATAATCGTACATTAACCCCCTTTAACTACTGTGGTAGAGTTTCTGTACACTTCCAGCGCCATTTTGAACACCAACAATAAGCCATGGGTTTAACTGAGACAAGTGGATACGTTCTCGTAGCTCCAGTAAAGAGAGAAAATTAATTATAAAAACATTTGAGAATTTGGAACCGTAACTAGATGGGTTAACCTAGACAATCCCCTTAGTCGACCCCTTCATAACTGCTACAACGAGCCTCCCTTTCCCCCTATCCTATTCCCCTTACGACCTACCGGAAGCTGAGTGTCCGCCCCCCGCCTACGCCCACGCCCCGTAAATATCCCCTAATTATGTTAGTTTTGGAGAATTCATGCGTCGCAGGTCCCGGCCGCCATGCTAATTGGCCCTCGCCGGGAGGAAACGCTGGGGCGTACATCTTGTTTTCTACCCGTAAGGGGAGACTATTATTCTAACTCTCTCCCCGTCATTAACGTCTGGAGGCGACTGGTAAACACGACATAGTGGCTTCATTTGGGAGTCGAGATGGTTTGATTACCTGAGTTATTGAAGGTTTATTTCTCTCAGGAGGCAGCCAGGAATTCCTAAGCGTTTACCTTGGCTCCTTCCCCCTCCCCTCTAACCCTTTCCCCCCCTCAGCTTGCCCCTCCCCCACTCGTCTTCCCCCCTTACCCTTCCCCCACTCACCACCACCACTCGTCGCTCCCCTCTCTCCACAGCTCTACCCGGAGATCTAAGCATCCCGGAGTAATGATGAGCCAGGCTGTTACTGTTGGCAGGCCACACGAGCGTTACAGCTCTTGTTGATTAGAAACTTTTTTTAAGAAACTTTGTTACTTCTCCCCTGAAGGTTTCAGCTGGTCTCTCAGCATGGGTATCCGCTGGACCTTTTCTAGGAGTAGGGGGGCAAAAGACTGAAGCCCCCTGGGACAAAAGAGAAAAGAAGACTAAGTAAAAAGGACCAGAAGAAGAAAGAAGGCGAAAAGAAGGAAGAAGAGGACAAAGAGAAAGAAGAGGAGGTGAGACGGACGACCCCACAACCTATCATGACCTGAATCACTCCTTCGTGAACCAGAACATGAAATAATATTAATTTCCAGTATGTCAAGTACACAATGGAGGAGCGAAGGGGTGTCACTGCCTACATCAACACGAAGGAAGTATTGACCAACTCTGTTGTACAACTTTGTTGATAATAATGTTTTGTGTGGATAAGTTTAATCACTTCCGATTTTGTATATAACACTTGAAATATATTTAATTATTACTAATTATATTGAACCTAATAATGCATCATTGTGTGTGTGGGGCTAGTCGTTGTACTGGGTCTGGGTGGGACATCTTGCAGTTGGCGGAGCTGGTCGCTGGACAGGGTGGGAGAACTTCAGCAAATACTCAGACCTGCTTGACAGATGGTTGCTAGACAGATGGTTGCCAGACAGATGGTTTCTGGGCAGATGGTCTCTAGGCAGATGGTCTCTGGACAGATGGTTTCTGGGCAGATGGTTTTTGGGCAGATGGTTGCTAGGCAGGGGCAGGGACGTTCATAACGTGTTTGCTCCTCGGCGTGTTCTTCACGGACAGGTTGATATCGTTAACGAACTCCGTCAGTAGAAATTGTACATGGCGGACAGCGGCGAGGTCGGTGTAGGGGCCCAGGTGGGCCTCGTATTCCTTTATCAACAGCCAGGAGTCACGCTAACCACATGAGGTAGCGTAATCGAGGAAGGTGACGGCGTGGTAGGCGCAGGTACAGTAGCCAGGGTGTTGGACGTGGGCCTTCACCTGTGTCACCTCCGCGTAAGGAATGTTGTGACGGACCGCGTAATCCCCGAAGGAGCGGTGGAAGGAGCGGGGTGTGGGGTCGAAGTAAAGGAAGCGACCATCTCGGCAGCGGAAGACTGACACCGAGTGATAACCTTCCTTCAGGACGAAGGTTAAGAGCATGCCTTCGCCCCGCCTCAGGCAGCGTTCGGTGTTGATCTCATTACCAACGACGATCCGGCATCGGCGACCAAAAGGTCGAGGAGTGTTGTCAAACAGACGTCTCACGTCGCGCCCCATGAGGCACCGCACGTCTACCAGAGAAGGGTGATACATCACCTCTCGACCAGTCATTTTGGTGAGTTTTAATAACATTATACTCAAGTCATCCGGTGACCTAACTGTGGAAAATGGGGACCGCGTGATATATAATGAAGATGGAATTTTGTATAACAAATATAATGGAAGAAATATATTTTTCAATGCAGGACGATCAGTGATATATAAATAAAACACTGGGGAAAAAAAGAGGAAATTATTCGCTTGGACATGAGTGTGGGTGAAGGACATGGTGGGAGGTGGATGACCGAGGATGGGTGAGTGGGGGGGGGGAGGATGGCAGCTGGTAAGTCGTACGGGAGGACCGAGGTGTCCTGCTGAAGCTTAAGTCATTCTTCTATAATAGATCAACTAGACCATCCTCCTCCCCCTCCTCTTCCTCTTCCTTCACTTGTTTACCCCTTGTCCAGATATAAGACACGTGTGTGTGTGTGTGTGTGTGTGTGTGTGTGTGTGTGTGTGTGTGTGTGTGTGCGCAAGAGGTACAGACAGAACTTTTGCATAGTTAGTAAAACACACAAGGCTAATTGGACTACACCGTTGGACAATTAGGCAGCTACGTATAATCAACACACACACACACACATAATTACTTACACATTACCACAGTACAAGACATACATACAAAGCTACACACACACACACACACACACACACACATAATTACTTACACATTACCACAGTACAAGACATACATACAAAGTTACACACACACGCACATAACTCCTCAATTACATAACTATATGATAACGTAATTACAGTTTTATAGGTTCAACATTTATATAGGTACAGATAAAAGACCTTATCATACACGTGTAGTTTCTAGCACACATTTCTGGTAACCAACATTTACATAATAAGAGTACAGGTAATAAACCAGTACGCTTAATGCAGTTTATCAAGAAGGGAAGGAGTATAGAAAACAAAACCTTACGTAAGTTTACTTCGTCTTAGCTACCATTATCATCCCCCTAAACTAACTTGCTTATCCTAACCTAATGTGACCTATCCTTGTCCTACCTAATCTAACTTTGCCTTGCCTCATCTAATCTCACTTCCTGGGAGCGCAAGGGAAACTTAACCTAACCTAACCTATAAAAATCTAATCTAACCTAACCTAATCTAACCTAACCTAATCGAACCTAACTTAATCTAACCTAATCAAGGATCTAAATTCAAAACAAAATTGTACAGTCGGGGTCAAAAGTCTTGAACACTTGACAGTATTTGACATGTAAGTACCCGAAGATCTTAGGTTTTATCCCATTTTGTTGTTCAGGCATAATATGTGATGACCAGTAGTGTTATTAGTATATCCCAATCATATAACTCACAAGTAGATGACAGATATTACCAAGTGTTCAAGACTTTTGACCCCGGCTGTACATTCCATTTTTGTTTTTACATTAAATTGTATCTCAGACGCATCTAACTGACCGACTCAAAATATATCTATGAGAAAGCGAATAAAATGGCGTCAGAATTAAGCTGAAACTATCATAAAGTGCCGGATTATCTTACTCTTAGAAGAAGAATTAAAACCTGATTAATCCTGGTAACATGTGAGCCAACGTTACCAGGTTCTGACTTACGGTAGTTAAAGAGTATAAGAACAAGTTTGTATTTATGTATACGATACAATAACTGTATTTCCGGGTTAGTTGGGTTGATTATATCTATGGGTAATGTTTATACATATTAGAATTACGATAAAAATATAATTATTTCCGGGTTAGGTAGGTTACCACTTAAGATGAATATTTATACATGTGTTTACGAGGGAGTAAGTATATTTCCGGGTTAGTTGGGTGACCACTACACGGGGGTCGTTTGTTAGAAGTCAACAAGAAAGTTCCGCCAATTACACGGGTGTCGCGCCATTAAGGAAATACCTCCACCCACGCCAGCGTTGTCGACACGGGCCAAAAATCCTCGTTAACACCGCCCGGACGACTGTAGGGGAGACGTACACACACACAGACACTTACTCTCCTCACCCCTCTTCCTCTGCCTCCACCACTACCATCACTACCACCCCCACCTTCCACCACAACCCCCACCTTCCGTCACTACCCCCACCTTCCGTCACTACCCCTACCTTCCATCACTACCCCCACCTTCCATCACTACCCCCACCTTCCGTCACTACCCCCACCTTCCATCACTACTCCCCACCTTCCGTCACTACCCCCACCTTCCGTCACTACCCCACCTTCCGTCACTACCCTACCTTCCATCACTACCCCCACCTTCCGTCACTACCCCCACCTTCTGTCACTACCCCCACCTTCAAGCAGGAGGAAGGCGTGGGTGAGAGGTTTAAGAGAACGAGTTTGCAAGAGACGTGGTAGGGAAGGAGAGAAGGAGAGAGAGAGAGAGAGAGAGAGAGAGAGAGAGAGAGAGAGAGAGAGAGAGAGAGAGAGAGGAGAACAACATCCATCTTAAGGGAAGTGGTAGGTGGCAGATGCGTCATAATTGAAGGTGTGTTGGTCCTGGCAGGGTAATGGATAGGGGATAGGCTTTCAAGGACGCTTAATGGATAGGCCCTCATCATCCTTTAATGGATAGGCCTCCAAGGACATTAAATGGATAGGCCTTCAAGGACCCTTAATGGATAGGCTTTCAAGGACCCTTAATGGATAGGCCTTCAAGGACCCTTAATGAGCATGGGACAGACATTCAATGGCTCTTAATGGTGACTCGGTAAAGCACATACGCCAGCCCACGCCTTCCCCTGCCTCTTGGTACACACACACACACACACACACACACACACACACACACACACACACACACACACACACACACACACACACACACACACACACACCACGAATCATTATATTAAAAGCATCATATTTCTCTTTACTCCCGACACTGGACGACATACCCCAACATACCCAGGCATACCCAGGCATATGCTCTCCTCCACGCCATCATCCACCTACCTCACTCTATCGTATTTCACCTCAGCACCATTACAGAGGCACTGAAGAAGGTAATGGTGTCGGGTGTACTTATTTATGGTGCGTTGACTGTGGTGCCGGATGGGATTTAGTGGGTCATAGGCAGGCTCTGTGTGTGTGTGTGTGTGTGTGTGTGTGTGTGTGTGTGTGTGTGTGTGTGTGTGTGTGTGTGTGTGTGTATTATTATTGTCTTCGTTATCAACATTATCTTCATTATCATTATTAGTATAGGTCGTCTTACTCATCATTATCATCACCATCAATCAACACCCACCACCATCAACACCAACACATTCATCAACCACCTCCATCATCAACAACCACCAGCACCATCATCATCATCATCAACCACTACTACCACCACCGTCTCCACCAATCCACAGAAGAACGTCGGATAAAGCCAACAGAGAAGCCCCGGGACTCACCAACTACCAAAACCAGCAGTCGAGTCAATTTCTGTTCTGTCAATCAACACTAAAACTCTCCCTCTGCCGCTATCACGACTCTATCCCATCACTAGACTGAAATAAATATAGGGGACACAGGAAGCCGGGTCAAAGTTAAACGAATTTTCAGATGGTTGGCGTATACGCAATTTAATGCTGTATCCATTTGGGTATGGTGTGTGTGTGTGTAGTGTGTGTGTGTGTGTAGTGTGTGTGTGTGTGTGTGTAGTGTGTGTCTGTGTGTGTGTGTAGTGTGTGTCTGTGTATGTGTGTTGGTCGTTTAAAACAAATCAAGGCAAAGGAAAATCCGGATTGAATCTTCTTTTAAATATTTGGGAATGCGACTATTTCAAGTGATAGTGTTATGTCAGGGATGGTGAGTGATGGTGACAAGTGATTGATGGTGCTGTTAAGGTTATAAAATGATAGTGAGGTTGTATGGTGAGGTGTGTGAGTAGCAGTAGTGATGTTATAGTTTAATAGTGACAATATGACTGATGGTGAGATTGTATGGTGAGGTGTGTGAGTAGCAGTAGTGAAGTTATAGTTTAATAGTGACAATATGACTGATGGTGAGATTGTATGGTGAGGTGTGTGAGTATAGTGAAGTTATAGTTTAATAGTGACAATATGACTGATGGTGAGATTGTATGGTGAGGTGTGAGAGTAGCAGTAGTGAAGTTATAGTTTAATGGTGACACTATGACTGATGGTGAGGTTGTATGGTGAGGTGTGTGAGTAGAGTGAAGTTATAGTTTAATAGTGACAATATGACTGATGGTGAGATTGTATGGTGAGGTGTGAGAGTAGCAGTAGTGAAGTTATAGTTTAATGGTGACACTATGACTGATGGTGAGATTGTATGGTGAGGTGTGAGAGTAGCAGTAGTGAAGTTATAGTTTAATGGTGACACTATGACTGATGGTGAGGTTGTGAGTAGCGGTGAGGTTGACTGATGACTGTGATGATGACGAGAAGTTATGTATACTTTAAAACGCATCCCTAAATATACCTTAAAAATACATCCACAAAAATATACCTTAAATTCTATCCCAAACCCCTCTCTTACACATCCGTAAACACCCCTTAAAAACATCGCCAAAAAATCTCCCCAAAATCTTAAACATTACTAAAAATACCCCCCAAAACCCTAAACACCCTTAAAAAATCCCTAAAAATCCTTAAAAATCCCAAAAACCCTTAAAAAATCCCAAAACCCTTAAAAAATCCCTAAACCATTAAAAAAAATCAATAAAACTTAAAAAATACCTTAAACCCTTAAAAATCCCTAAAACCCTTAAAAAATCCCTAAACACCCTAAAAAAATCCCTAAACATCCTTTAAAAATCCCCAAAACCCTTAAAAATCCCTAAAACCCTTAAAAAATCCCTAAACCATTAAAAACATCAATAAAACTTAAAAAATACCTAAAACCCTTAAAAATCCCTAAAACCCTTAAAAAATCCCTAAACATCCTAAAAAAAATCCCAAAACATCCTTAAAAAATCCCTAAACATCCTTAAAAAAAATCCCCCAAAACACCTGAACAATATACCCCACCAAAAAAACACGAATATACTTTCAACAATAAACTCCACCCCCCAAGAGCCAAGGTATTATATACTAAGTGAAGCAAGAAGAAGTCTCTCTCTCTCTCTCTCTCTCTCTCTCTCTCTCACGAATAATTAAGGCGCCACTCTGCATGTGATACATCATTCCCTTTCACCACTAGAATCAGTTAAATGTCAGATGGTATTTAATATGTAGTGGATGATACTTACCTAGGAGACTGTAGATAATCCTGGCACTGATTGGTTGAGAAAGTGCAAGGTGGAGATCTAATCCTGGCACTGATTGGTTGAGAAAGTGCAAGGTGGAGATAGAATGTTGGTACTGATTGGGTGTGATATTGTGGTGGTTATGTAAGGTTGGTACTGATTGGGTGTTATAATGAGCTGGATATATAAGGTTGGCAGTGATTGGATGATAAAATGTGTGGTGGATATGTAAAGATGGTGCTGATTGGTCGAGATACTGAGGTAGATATATAAGGTTGGAACCGATTGGGTGAGATATTGTGGTGTAGAACTAAGGTTGGCAGTAACTGGATGACAAAGGTGTAGTAAATTACCTGTACGTGGCACAAATTGGATGAGAAAAGTGTGCCACACAGTTTGATGACGACGCCAACCTCATGAGTACAAAGAATATCTTGTTGATTACGATGACTTAACCCCTCCAGTACGATGCCTTAACATGTTGAGTACGAAGACTTAACCCCTCAAGTACGATGCCTTAACATGTCGAGTACGAAGATTTAACCCCTCAAGTATGATGAATTAACCCCCTTGAGTACAAAGATTTAACCCGCTGAGTACGACGTGCCATCGTACTCAAGGCGGTTAAATCATTGCATTCAAAAAGCTCAATAATGCATTCTGGACTCCAGGTTACTGACTCAGGCAACTCGACGGACGGGAAATGGATTAGACGTCAATCTCAACACAACAAAAGAAAAATCCTCTTTCTTGTAGACGTTCACAATTTATCTGTATTCTCCTGACTCAATAAACTGTTTCAATTTCAGTTTCAAAAGTTTCACGTATCTCGACAATCTGCTGACACCTGCACTATGTAACACCACAAGTCGATGCTCAGTAAACTTTTATGAATCTGGAGCTGTGAGGAAAGGAGACAGAATACCATTAAAAGTCACCAGAAAGTTGTAAAACCTGTGGTGAGCTTTGCCAGTGTCACCCCCTCCCCCCTCCACCACCTTCCTACCCCTGGTCCCTCCTCCGTAAACAGCACCCCTTGTTCCTCCTCCCTCTGCTATTCCTCCCCTACCCCTACCCCTCCTCCTCCTCTCCTACCTTCCTTCACCTCCTCCTCCTCCTGATGCTGCTCAACTTTCCCCCTACCCATTCTCTTACCCATCCTCCCCTCTTCCAATCGGTGTATCTGGCATACCTCCTAATGGTGAGCAAAGTCTTTAAGCTCCCTTCCTCCCCCTTCCACCTATCCGTTACCTATCCTCTGTTCCTCCAACACCCCATCCTGTCGACGTAGCCATCAGCTTTGTTCCAACAGCCATCTACATCCTTCAACACCAGACCTTTCCCTCCATCACTCAACCCCCCCTCTACCACCACCATTAACACAATAAGCCTGCTCCTTTTCCTCCTCCTCCTCTGTCTACCATCCTCACGCCCCCTTCCCCCGCCCCCTCATCCACCTACACGTCCATGAATCCGCAAACTTTTCAACTTCAATTGCTCAAGTAAGATGATTCCATTACTGTGTGTTTTAGGACATGACGAAGTTAGTAGAGGTGTTGCTACATTCCTCGTTATGTCTGGGTTAAGCGACCACCTGTGTGTATGAGTAATCAACAGTTTGGGATAATTTACGACTCATATCTATGGTTATAAGGAGCTGGGTTGTGATACTTTCACCACATGGGAATCATCTTACCTTTATGAATCCACTAATCTGAACGTTCGTCGCTATTTCTCGCGGGCAGGCAGGCAGGCAGGCAAGCAAGCAAGCAAGCAAGCAAGCAAGCACGCACGCACGCACGCACACACGCGCGAACACACACACACACGCACACACACACACACACACACACTGGGCGTCAGACGTTCTTCAACCCCTCAACATTTATGCCCTTAAAAGCTAAACAGAGCTTGTCTTTTAACAGCTAATATCTTCCACACTAAAGAGAGAGAGAGAGAGAGAGAGAGAGTGTGTGTGTGTGTGTGTGTGTGTGTGTGTGTGTGTGTGTTCCATCGCCACTTAAGAGTGTATCCTTACAAAAAACACTCATTATTTTCCCTTCCCAAAACACTTACCTGCCGCCTCACCATAACCCCCTCCCTCTCAATCTCCCCTCCTTCCCTCCCTCTCAATCTCCCCTCCTTCCCTCCCTCTCTCACTCTGCTCTTCTCATTGTCATACGGACCATTATGGCATACAGTGACATATTATTATCATCAACCCCAACCAATATGTAACCGTTTTGCCACCACCACGTATTATTTACCTTGACGTAACATGTGTAGTATTAAGCCTCTCTATATACGTTCATTCATAACTATACACTCTGAAAATAAATAAATAAATAAACAGGTAGTAACAGTTTAATGAGTTATTTACCAACACCTCATTAAGATGTTCTAATACATGATATTTTGTAATTTACTTCAGATAAAGGTACAGTAACCAAAACAACTATATGTGGGGGTCGATATGCTCCGAAATTTCAAGTGCGACTAGTGACAGCCCGCATATACCAAAATTTATCGTCCATGGTCTCATATTGTTTCCCCACAAAGTATGAACAGTTAGTTGTTTTAGTTACTGTACGTGTATATACAGTATCTATTGGGTACAGCATCCGGAAGTCTCAGCAATGTTATTATTATTGGTGTTGTTTACTTTGTAGCTGTGTAATTCTGGTTAGATAAAATGTTTTCGTCTTTTCCTGCTCCCCTTCAACACTTAATTTTTATTTTTCTCTTCCTTGTCTTCCTCATCTTACTTTCACCAAGCTTCTTTCCTCTGTCTTCCTCCTCCTTCTAATGACCTCCCTAGGCATCTTCCTCCTCCTACTCCTCCTACCTTTCTCAGACTTCCTTCTTCTCCAGGCCTCTTCCTCCTCATCATCTTTCTTCTCCATCTCCTCCTCTTCCTTCTCCTGTCTTCCTCAGGCTTCTTCCTCCTCATCCTCCTATCCTACCGGGCCCCTTCCTCCTCTCCCTTTTCCTTCTCCTGTCCCCTTCAGGCCTCTTGCCATATCCATCTCTGACAGTGCCAGCCTCCCCCGCCAGCCTCCCCCGTGACACACACCAGGCGGGCAACGTAACACCCGCCCACCGTCACCACTGCACTTAAGGCGTCACATAACGTCACATTTGGCCGTGTTATGGAACACTTTTAGGGGAGTTTCTGTATCGCGTTACACCCGCAAATTTTTCCTTCCTGTGATTGAACTTTTTTATTTACTTTTTTTTTTATTTGTTGTTAATATTTTTTATTGATTCATGTTATTATCTTAGTTATTATCATTGTTTTTATTAACTACTGTTACTATTATTTTTTATTATGTATGAATAGTATTAATACTTAAAACTAATTACTCTTATAGTGGGAGAGGACCAAGACTGTCAGACAAAAATCAATGTATTCCTGTAAACAAGTTTTTCACTCATGATATTCTGGGAACAATTAACATAACTTAAGTAATTATAAAACAGGTACAGACACAAGTACAGACACAGACACAAGTACAGACACAGACACAAGTACAGACACAGAAACAGACACAAGTACAGAGCCTTCGAAGAGATGATAGCAAATTCAAGAACCTAATCAACATGTAGCGAGGGAGAGAATTCACGTGGGATTGTTTACAAACAAGCTCACTGGTGGCCGCCATGTTTTCTTGAGGAAGACCCTAACCCTGAATTTGTCTTCCTTTGTAAATAACTCCTTTAAGCTCCTCACCTCTAGACGGGTAACAAACCTTATGATTTAGTAGATCATTATAGCTCCTCCTATTGTTTTCTTATTCTATTTTGGTCAAACTATTTTCGATTTCAGTCTGGAGCGTTTAAGTGGGCGGCCCGAGGTCTATATAGCGAGTCCACTCATCAGAGAGATAATGACTAGTCTATGTAACAGTGACCTTCATCTTTGACCCAATGACTATAATCAATAATCTTCCTCTCTTAACAGACACAGATCTTCCTCTCTTAACAGATACAGATCTTCCTCTCTTAATCAATAAAGATCTTCCTCTCTTAACAGATACAGATCTTCCTCTCTTAATCAATAAAGATCTTCCTCTCTTAACAGATACAGATCTTCCTCTCTTAATCAATAAAGATCTTCCTCTCTTAACAGATACAGATCTTCCTCTCTTAATCAATAAAGATCTTCCTCTCTTAACAGACACAGATCTTCCTCTCTCTAAGTATGAGGGAATTATAGAATATTATGTTCACCAGGAGAGTAAACTTCACTTACTGTCCGAAAAGTTAAAAATCTGACATCATCAACAAATACAAAGTTGACATTGTCCTCTAAGGGTGACTCATCCCACCCCCCTCCTCGTGGCTCAGTTCCCCGTCATCCTCATTTTCGTAGAAGATTCCTCAAACGAGAATAAAATGCAGTATCTTCAGTAACAAATTATGATTACAGATAGAGAACAAAGGGTCGTAAGTCTAGCTAGTATCATCAGAGAGAACCATCATGGCAACACACTCATCGCCCATCCATCTACACTATTTTGTATACCCAAGTGTAGTGAAATTCCGCCGAAAACTGTCGGATGATGCTTGAACAAATTTACGATTCTAGTCCTTTGTTATCTAATGGACGAAATGACTTAGCATACGCTCTTTAAAAACCTTATCTGCCTCTAGACACACAGATACATAAAAACGAAAACCACACACACACACACACACAAACACACCCCACACACACATACCGGGCACTAATCCTCCTGCCGGGCCTCACTAGGGTTGGGTAAGCGGGGAGGAGCGACGGTACTCAGTGAAGGACTAAACGAAAGGTACTCTGAAGAATAAAAATAAATCTGCATAATCCTCGTCTCTTTAGTAACACATAAACATGAGAGACACTGTGGTGGTGGAGGTGTGAGGACAAAGGGGCACCGAGCCGAGACTGGTCCCTCAGTTTCCTAATATTTTTCTCCAAGACTCGTAAAACAAGTGAAGTGTGCTTTGTTGTGCCTCCTACACCCGGGGTTTATACACGTTCATTTCAACCTCTCTCTCTCTCTCTCTCTCTCTCTCTCTCTGTATGTAAGTGAACGTCCAGATACCTGTGTGTATAAGCTTGTATGTACGCTTATGTCATGTATGTGCATAAGTTCAAACAACCCTTGCCATACATCCACACCTTGCAATAAACTTAATCGACCCTCCCCTTTCTTCCCACAGCCCCCACCCCTCCCCACACTACTTATCACCCCCTCCCCCCACTTCAACACCCTCTCTTACACTCTTACAAACTTACTTAAACAACCAAATGGACAAAATTGGAGTATAATTTTGCTAAATCTGAAGTTAAGTCAGATCTTGATGCTGAGGATGCTGCCATTGGTCACCATCATGCAGGGCGGAAGACATCGTACACAAGAAGAAATAATAGAGGAAATACCACAAATGTCATGTGTGGACCAGCAAATTCAGGATACATTTCCAGGATATCTTCAGGACGAAGGATTCAATGAAGTAGTTACATAATTAATGATGTAATAAGCCAGGAGGTGTGATCTCTAACAGTCTATAATATAATATCCAAGAGTATGTAGTGAAGGTTTAGTACAAAGTTGAGTGTCCCAGTATGGATACAGCCTCACTAACATGTGCATCCTTCCTTGATGCTGGCCACGACTACAACACATTGTCTGGTGCTGTAACTGTGATGGCCATACTAGTACCTGTTATTGTGTTGGCCATAGTAGTACCTGTTATTGTGTTGGCCATACTAGTACCTGTTATTGTGCTGGCCATACTAGTACCTGTTATTGTGTTGGCCATACCGGTACCACATGTGTCACCACACCAGCACTGCAATCGACCACACCAGCACCGCCATGTGCCACCATACCAGCACCTGCTAATCAGTTACCACACCACAACCTGCTTACTGTGTCACCATAGCAACCTGACATTGCACCACCACACCAGTCCAGCTCATGTCACCACATCGTGTCACCAGCAGCCAACTAGTTATTGTGCTCACCACACTAACCCACATTGTCACCACACCTGTGCACCACATCAAAAGCACCACACCACAACCACACATCACCACCAGCCAATCTGCCATCACCACACCAAACTCTGTCACTGTCACCACAAAGTAGCACCTGTCAGTGTCAACACACCAGCACTGCTTATTTGCCACCACAGTAGCACCTGTTACTGTGTTACACCATCACCAGCTACCCTGTCAACCTGCCCACCACACCAGCCACCTCAGTCCACACACACAACTAGCAACCCTGCCACTGCGTCACCACACCAGTCCAGCTCACTGTGTCACCATGCAGCCAACCCCATCATGTCACCACAGTAGCACCAGCTATTGTCATCCACCCAACCCACCACAGCAACCCGTCATCTGCCCAGCAGCAAACTGGCCACTGTGCCCACAGTTAACCTGCTAACACAGTTGACCTGTCACCGCTAACCCACCACACAGTTCATCGTGTCACCACACCAGCACCTGCCACTGTGTCACCATGTCTTGCCATTGTATACCATAGTAGCACTTGTTTCATTGTGTTGGCCATAGTATTGTTACCATACCGGTAACTGTCACAGTTGGCCATAGCGGTACCTACCGTCACAGAACTAGTCATACTTACACGTAACTACAATAAATCTCTCGGTGTTCTTTCACTTTATTCAGAACCCATAACGAGAATGGAACCACTAAGAGAGAGAGAGAGAGAGAGAGAGAGAGAGAGAGAGAGAGAGAGAGAGAGAGAGAGAGAGAGAGAGAGAGAGAGAGAGAGAGAGAGAGAGAGAGAGAGAGAGAAGACCAATTGGGCAACCAAAGAAAGGAAAATGAAATAAAGAAAGAAAGAGAGGGAGAGAGAAGAAAAAAAAGAAATCAAATAGGCAAAACAAAGGAGAAGAGAGGAGGAGAGAGAGAGAAAAAAAAGAGTAAATCAGCTAGTTGATCAAGGAGTGGCGAGACAGTACAGTATGCCTTATCCCTCATCCTGGTCTCAAGTTCTCCTCCTCTCCCTCCTTCTTTAGTGTCGTCTTCCTTCCCCCTTTCCTCATCTCCATCTCCCTCCTCCCCCTCCTTAACTCCCCTACCTTCTCCTTCTATTTATCTCCCCTCCTCCCCCCCTCCCCTGGGCCCATCTCCTACTCTCTCTATCCCCTTCCTTCCCCCCCTCCTCAGTCTCTCTATCTTCCTTCCTCCTCCTTCCCTATCATCTCCTCTCTACTGCTGTTTTCCTAATCCCCTGTTCCAACCTACTGTATCCGCCCCCCCTTCTCTTCCCCTACCGCCTCTCTTCTTCATTCTCTTCCCCTGCATTCTCCCCACCACTTCCCTCCACCTCCCAACATCCACACCCTCACCCTCCCTCCCCCAACATCCACACCCTCACCCCCTCCTCCCCAACATCCACACCCTCACCCTCCTCCCCCAACATCCACCCCCACCCCCTCCTCCCCAACATCCACACCTCACCCTCCTCCCCAACATCCACACCCTCACCCCCTCCTCCTCCTCCACTTCATCTTATCCCACATCTCCCCCCTCATCTCTCCCTCCCCTCATCTCCCTCTCTCCTCGTCTCCCCTCTACGTGAATGTCTGTCGGTCTGGGGGAGGGTGGGAGCATATGACATTGTTCTGAGTATATGGTTATAGCCCTCGTCGGGTCGCTCGGCATATATAAATATTTGCCTCAGTCGTGCTGGTGTAATCTGGCCCTTGTTAGACCAGATTAATGGACAAAACCGCCAAATATTCTTTTCATACGCGACATACCAACGCTTCCTCACCCAACACGTCGCCAAATAGGTATCACTAAAAAAATATAGGTATCGATAAATTGGGTGTTCAATATATACCGCCAAAAATGTGTATCGCTAAAATATAACCTAAGTACCGCCAGATTATAAGTTACTAGATAGATAGATAGATAGATAGATAGATAGATAGATAGATAGATAGATAGATAGATAGATAGATAGATAGATAGATAGATAGATAAGATAGACAGACAATCAGACAGACAGACAGTACAAGTTCACACTGACTCAGCACGTATTACCTGTATAGACAATGCTGGAATACAAACAATCGTAAACAATAAGTAAACTGAAACAAGAACAGCTCCAGACAGTCGGGTAATGGAGAGGCAGAACACATGTGCAAACAATTTTCATGACAGGCCCATAACGCCGCTTCAGTACACCCATAAATACACTTCATGGCATACCCCGATATTACAACCCCCTTCACCACACCACTACACCCCCGCTAAACACCCCCACCACAACACCCCATCACAACACCCCACCACTACACCCCACCACACCCCCACCACTACACCCCACCACCACACCCCACACCCTGACCACTACACCCCCACCACAACACCACACCCCCACCACTACACCCCACCACCACTACACCCCCACCACTACACCCCCCACCACAACACCCCACACTACACCCCCCCTACACCCCCCCACCCACACCCCCACCACTACACCCCACCACTACACCCCCCACCACCACCCTACACCTCACCTGTACCCCTCACCACACCACCACTACACCACACCTCCTACAACACCCCACCACTACACCCCCACCCTGCACCCCCCACCACTACACCTTACACCTCACCCACCCACCCTACACCCCACCACTACACCCCCACCAATACACTACACCACACCACCCCACCACTACACCCCCACCACTACACACCCCACCACCACACCCCTACACCTCCCACACAACACCCCACCACTACACCCCACCACTACACCCACACCCACCCACAACACCCCACCACTACACCCACCACTACACCCCACCACTACACCCCTACACCCCCACCACAACACCCCCACCACAACAACCCCACCACTACACCCCCACACCCCCACCACCACCCACAACACCCCACCACTACACCCCACCACTACACCCCACCACTATACCCCACCACTACACACCACTACACCACCACCACACACCACCCCACCACCCCCCACTACACCCACACCACACCCCACCACACCCACTACACCCACCACACACCCCACACACTACCCCACCACTACACCCCCCACCACTACACCCCACCTCCCCCACACTACACCCCCACCACTACACCCCCACCACTACACCCCACCACTACACCCACACCCCACCACTACACCCCACCACTACACCCACACCCTACCCCACCACACACACCACTACACCCCCACACACCCCACCACTACACCCCACACCACACTACACCCCACCACTACCCCCACCACTACACCCCAACACCCCACCACTACACTACCACTACACCCCACCACTACACCCCACCACTACCCCCACCACAACACACACACCCCACCACTACACACCCACCACACACCACTACACCCCAACCACTACACCCACCACTACACCCACCACACACCCCCACCACTACACCCCCCACCCCACCACTACCCCACCACTACAACCCAACCACCACCCCCACCACACCCCACCACACCCCACACTACACCCCACCCTACACACCCCCACCACTACACCCCACCACTACACCCCCACCACCCCCCTACACCACCCCACCACACACCCCCACACTACACCCCACCACTACACCCCACCACTACACCCCACACTACCCCCCACCCTCCCCCACACACCCCACCACTACACCCAGACTCGTCACACAACATTTCCTAGGCCCTAACAAATGGGAAACAGGGAAGAATCTGATAAACATGACGAATTAGTGAGAAAAAATAACAAGCGTTTAAAGAGTTACGGTAAGTGAGGTAATGTATCCCAGTATCTCTCACTGAGGGAAGTCTCTCTCACTGAGGGAAGTCTCTCTCACTGAGGGAAGTCTCTCACTGGAGGAAGTCTCCCACTAAGTCTCCACCCACGGGCTCTCACTGACTCTCACTGAGGAAGTCTCTCTCACTGGGAAGTCTCCCTCACTGGGAGTGTTCTCACTGGGAGTGTCTCTCACGGAAGTGTCTCTCCTAGGGAAGTGTCTCTCACTGGGAAGTGTCTCTCTCACAAGTGTCTCCAAGGAATGTGTCTCTCACTGTGGAAAATGTGTCTCACTGAGGAGTGTGTCTCATTGAGGAGAAGTGTCTCACCAGGAAGTGTCTTTCATTGCAGGAAGTGTCTCACCGAGGTGTCTCATGGAAGTCTCTCACTAATACAAACGATAAAGAGAACAAGAACTTAAGAGAACAAAGGAGAAGGAGAACAAAGGATTATTGTAGACAATAATACAACAACAACTCGACAGATAATCTGATAAATATGACAAATTACCCCAAGTTGTTACGGATGAGATAGTCGGGTAGTAAGGGGAGGCTCAGCCACCTAAGGGGGTTAAAGGGTGATGCCGAGCCTCCTAAGGGGGTTAAGGGGTGATGTTGAGCAACCATGGGGGCTAAGGAGGATGCTGAGCTACCTAAGGGGCTAAGGGGTGGAGGAGGTGATGGAGGGTAGGGTAGGCTAGTATGAGGCCAGGTGGAGAGTTGTGGGCAGGGTGGGATGGGACGGAATGGGGCGGGGCAGGGTAGGTCGGGGCAAGGCAAGTCGGGGCAGGGTAAGTCGGGAGGGGCGGCAAAGGGAAGAGGCAGTACCGTCGGGGTTGAATAGGAATGTGACATGTCTGACCAGAGAGGACTATAAGGGCTGTCGGGGTGGACGAGGTGGGGCGGTGGGTCGGGGCAAGTCGAGTCGGGGTGGAGCGTGATGGGTAGTGGCGGTGGGGCAGGGTGTGGCGGGCGGGCGGGTGGGGCGGGTGGGGTGTGGCGGGTGGGGTGGCGGGCGGGGCGGTCTGGCATCTCGCCGGCCTCATCTCTGGCAATTCTTTCCCATTAAGATAAAGCCATTAGTCCCTCCAGCGGCCCCTTTCATCGCCTCATCTCTTCCTTATCCGCCTTCCCCTTCCCCTTTATCCACCTCCTTTTGCTCCTTCTTTACGCTGTTTCTCCTCTTATCCATCTTTATCGTCTCCATTCTTCCTTTGTTTATCACTTACTGCTTATTATTTTCTTCTATTTTATCTTTATTTACACAATTTCGTTTATCAGGGTTTTTTCCGTGTGTGTGTGTGTGTGTGTGTGTGTGTGTGTGTGCTTCAAGAAACTTACACTCTTGAGACACTTAATATTATTCGTTAAACAGCTCCCATAAGCCATACAGGAGTGGTCAAACAGACATACAGACATGCCAAACAGACATATACAGACAGACATCAGCTCATACAACTCCCACACACACAAGCACACGAAATAAAACATCTCTTCAAATAATATATACATGATTCACACACACACACACACACACACACACACACACACACACACACACACACACACACACACACACACTGGGTACATTACACGCACAAATTACTGCAAATTGTGTGACCTCTGATTGTGAGTCAGTGGCGGAAACAGTCAGGTCAAAGCAGAACCAACTTGAGACATCCTACAGTGTAACGTTAGCGGTAAAACACACACACACACACACACACACACACACACACACACACACACACACACACACACACTAAGAAACATTGTAAGTACTGTACATGTAATTATCGCTATAGATGCAGGTAATACAGACACCAGTACAGTTACAAGTTTCTATAACCATACGCCGGCCATCAGCACTGACCAGAGAGCTGTCCCCCGTCCCCAACTGTCGTATAGCAGCGACAGTTGACCGGGATTGAACAATATAGGTTTCCAATTACAATACGACTAAAAATAAGTACACTTCTGATTATATCCAAACGTGAGTACTGCAAGTATGACTAATGTACACACAGTTATGTCTACACAATCGTATATAACCATGTCGGTCTCTTAAAGGTACACATGACTCACATTAAGTTCAACTGTAAAAAAAAAAAAACATATTTGGGTGAAATTCCTGTACTGAGTCTCTCTCTCTCCCTTGTTCAGTATGGTAATGATTCTACTGTTTCTCCCCCTATTGAAGTTCCCTCCCATCATCATCTCCTTCTCCTCCTCCCTTCTTCCTCTCATTTGCGTTATTCTCCTTCATCCCTCTCTTCTTTTTAAGCTCATCATCATCCACTCTCAATCACCCTCCCCCCCTCTCTCCTCCTCTTTC